>NW_024377621.1:0-40417 GCF_016835505.1 Polypterus senegalus
AAAAATAAATTGACCAATATTTGACGCAGAATGATGAAAAGGATATTTAGGATCAAAATGTGGTCATCTGTAAGAGCACTAAATCTGAAGGAGCTCACAAAATGGAAAGAAGATCAAAGGACATGAAAACAATGAAAAGGTGCTCCAGTAAAATTGTATCTATGGAAGCCTAGTAACTATTCTTTTTTTGTTGCTATATACAGTATGTGTTTTACTTTAATCAGTTGTATTTTAAAAATGCATAACAGAAACATGTTTAAAAAAAAAAACAGAATTTTTGATTGTTTTTATTTGTGAATCTGAACAGGTGGGTCCAATAATTATCACGAGTAGCGTTTCTAATATAAAACTGAAGAATCCAACAACTGTAAAGATCCTGCTTATGATCACACATTTCTCGGTGACCAAATTTATTCCAAAGCTGTATCATGAACCTTTAGCTGCTTTGACACTCCCTGCTGTCAGGTTTCTAGTATGGCTTTCCATAATGATTAGAAGATCACTTACTAATTGAGGGGAGCTGTACTGTTAAATAGAAAGCTCCCGGTCAACTGTTGAGCAGCCCAGAAGTGTACAAAAGGTGGACCCAATGCTTGTCTGACCTTTAATCTTGTTTGGGCAAAGCAATGGACAAATAGTGTGACCTTTTAGAGTTTCAGCTCAGATGTTGACATTGGTGTCTCAGAAAACAAGCTGCAGGCAATGGCTCGATATGGGCACTTCCTTACGCTTCATATGGATTTTAATTTAGGAAGCCGATTTAGGCTGCTTGCGAATTCATTATGATATACAGTTGGAGGAGACAGCAGATTCCAAATGGCCCTCACTTGAATTCCTATCAGAGAGTCTTTCAGCTGAATAATATCTGCCTGCCTGCCTGCTTGACTGTGAAAGATAAGGAAAGTGAAATTGTGCATGGCTAAAAATAATTTTCAACTGTATCCTTACCTTGCAATTTGTTGAATTTTGCGAATACAATCTGATTTTAAATGTATGCAAATGACAGGCCTGGTAAAACTTTACATAGTTGATGTAATCTAGAGTTTACACCATAATAATTAAAAGTAAAAATAGGCACCATCATGGATATGTGTTTTTAATCAAGAACCCTAAAATATTAACCAAGCTGTTTTTTAAGGAATGCTCAAATTAAGAGTTACCAAATCCCTTCATCTTTAAATAAAGTGTTGTCTGATGCATACCATTGTAGGCTTTTAACAAAATCCTTTTTGTGTATATACAGGGGGGAGAAATTTTGGAACCTTTTATGGTCATTTTTTTCCCCTGTAAAAAATTTTTTCAATAAAATTCAGTTAAATATATCATCAGGAACACACAGTATTTTTTGAATAAATGAAGTTTTTGGTTTAAAAATGGCAATTTTTTCAAACAAAATCGGCAGGTGCATAAATTTGGGCACCAAAAAAAGAAATGACATCAATATTTAGTAGATCTCCTTTTGCAGAAATTACAGCCTCTAACCTTCCTGTAGGTGCCAATGGGGTCTGGATTGTGGTTAAGGTATTTTGGCCATTCCTCTTTACAAAACATCTCTAGTTCATTCAGGTTTGAGGGCCTTTTTTTTCCACCCCAAGATTTTCAATTATATTCAGGTCGGGGGCTGAGATTCATTCCAAACGTTGTACTTGTTCCTCTGCATAAATCCCTTAGTGGTTTTTGAGCAGTTTTTAAATTGTTGTCTTTTTGGGAAAGACCCAGCCCGCCTTCAGTTTTGTCAATGTTTCCCTGGACATTGGTTAAATTTCCGTCGAGGGAATATCCCCCCCAACGACAAGATTTCCATTTGTAAAAGAAAATGAGGGAAACCCCCCCTTTTTACGGGTGGGGTTTTTTTTGGGAAATGCGTTTCTTTCCCTCCATGCCCGCCCCTTTTTGCCCAAAAAAATAATTTTAGTTTCCCCCAACCCCCTTATTCCAAAGGCGCCTGTGTTGAGAACCTAAAAGCGCTCTGGTAATTCTCGGGGAGAAACCCCTCTCATCACTCCGCATACAGCACTCCCTTGTAAAATGTGCGAATGGTTGCGTCCCGTGACTCCATCTCTGAAGTAATGTTGTAGGTTTTTGGGTGAAATCTGTAGTTATCTGCTTTCTCACCATTCTCCTTCTGTCTTAAAATTTTTTCTTGGTCTGCCACTTTGAGCCTTGGAACTGGGCCTGTGGTTTTCCATTTCCCTCAATATGTTTTCTAACTGTGAAACAGACAGTTTAAATCTCTGGGACAGCTTTCTGTATCCTTCCCTAAACCATGATGGTGAACAATCTTTGTCTTCAGGTCTTTTAGGTTTTTTTGTGCCCCCCCATGTTTCTCTTTCAGAGAAAATTAAAGGAGGAAACACAAGTGACCCCCAAATCTCTTTCTAATTATAGGATTCACTTTTATGTGGGTCAGGGTCTGGGCTTAAAGCCTTTGGGTTAAAAAATTGGTTTAAAATTTTTGGAATAAAAAAAGCTGCCCAAATTTATGCCCTGCCTGATTTTTTTGAACAATTGTCACACTTTCTGTAAATAAAAAACTTCTTTTTCATTTTAAAAAATTACTGTTCTCTCCTTATATATTTTTCGCATTTTTATCGTAACAAAACGATTTATGGAAAATAATGACTATTAACAAGGTTTCCCCAAATTTTTGCACCCCCTGTGTATATATATATATTTTTCCCTTGGAAGGGGGGGCAGGATTGATTGACAGCACCGGGGGAAACCACCGCAAGGGAAGGGTGGGGATTAACTTTCTCCCTCTGTTTCCTCATAAAAAAGCCCCTGCACCATAGGCCTGGATTGCCCGTCCATCTTCCCCCCTTCCTCCCCCATCTTCCCCGGCGTCATCCTTCCCATCCCCCCTTGGCCCTTTCCCCGCATTCCCCCCTTGGCTCCCCCCCAATAAAATGGCCCCGGCCGGGGAGGGGGTCCGCTATGACTTTTTAGTTTATTGGCCTTTTTTTTGTGTGTACAATATCGGGGGGGAAAAACCCCAAACCCTTCTCCCCTTCCCCGGTCCTTTAAAAATGGGTGGCGGAAATACGAAATCCCGGAATGCGGAGGACAGGACCGGGGCCCACCGTGCTGCAGGAATGAGCAGCCCCAGGCCTGCACAAGCGCCCTTCCAACGGGGTGGGGGCCCCCGAGGCCAGGTTGTAAACCCCGGGCGGCCCAAACCCCCGGCCCAGGCGCCCCTCCCCTATGGACCCGGGGGGCCCCCGGGAGGGCGTGATGCCTCCCGGGCATGTTTGGGGGGCGGCCACCCGGGCAGTGGCAGCGGTCTGGGGTCCCCCCCACCTGAAAGGGGCCCGTGGGGTTGACCCCCCTGAGGGGGGGGCGAAATTGCCTCCCAAGGGTTTCCCCCGTCCTTGGGCCGGGAGAGCCCCCGATAGGGAACTGGGTCTTTGACAAAAACCTTCGCTGGCGTTGGTTCTGGGGCAAGAGGGGCCCCGCTGGCTGGCCAGGGGCCCCAAAGGGGGAAAATGGCGGGCCCTTGAAGGGCCTGGTAAATCTTGATTCCCTCGCCCGGTCGGGGGGGCCCATCAGGGGGCCCCCTCGGCGCCCTGGGGCGTCATTTGGGCCCCCGGGGGAAAAAGCCGCTGGGGGGAACCCCGGCGGGCCAGGGGCCCCGGGCCCCCGGGGCCCCGGGCCAGCGCGAGGCCCCGGGGTCCGGCTGTTTAAGGGGCGGCCGCCCCCTCCAAAAACCTCCCCACCCCCGGGAGCCTATGGACGCAGCTGGACATTGGAAAGGGCCCGGCCGTTTTCCCGGGGGAATGGGGGGGGAAAAGGGCGCCGGGTGGCTTTGTTTGTTCGGCAGAAACATTACCATTTTGCTCCCCGTTTTCGCAAAGTTTTAAAGCGCTTTTGTTGGTTACCTTTTTGCAGGGGGGGACTGGTCTACGGCTCACGTTTTTACCTGGAAGGGGCCTTCAGGGGTCGCTGTTTTACCCCCCCCTTCCCCAGTGACCCGGACGACGGTCAAAAAAGAATCAGGGAAAGCCATTCCCGCTCCGGGGCCTCGTTGGATTTTGCCCGGGGGAAAAAGGCACCCCCCGGCCTCCCGCCCGTCCCGGGCGGCAGGGCTGGTGCCCGGGGCCCTTTTCCCTTACGGACCTTGACCGGAAAGTTCCCGCGGGAAAAGGGGAAACCCGGGGAAAAGCCCGGGCCCCAAGACCCTCTCGGCCTGGCCCATAATTTGGGCTTTTTGGGGGGGGGGGTGACTCCTGGCGCGAATGGGTGTTTGCCTAACAGCCGACAGGGCGGATCCACCCCCGCGGGAACCCTTCTTTGTCCAGAATGATCTTTTTACGGTGGCCCCCCAGGGGCGGGTGCGGGTTGTTTCCGCGTCCCTTCCCGGGGGGAATATCCGGTTGGAAATGCTACCCCCTAGGCGCCCACCGGGGCCCAAAAAAACACTGGAAGGATTAAGCCCCGCTTTCTGGCCTGGGATTGGGAGGCCCGGGGTTTTCAATCCTGTGGGGTCCAGACCCCAGATTCCTAGGAGGGGGGCCCCCAGACCTGTGGACATCCCCCTTTGAAGGATAGGGGTTTGGGGGGGACCCCGGGCCCCCAAGGGGACAAAACATCTATCGGTGGTTGCCCGGGACCCAAGGGGGTTCCCCCGGGTCCCCCTAATATAAAAACCCCCGGGAACTGGTTACGCTTTTTTTGCTGGGCCCAAAGGGCCCCCCGGACCCGGTGCCCCCTTCCCCGGTCCGTTCAAGGTAGCAAATGCAGATAAAGCCAAAGGGTCTATCACCCCCAAACTTTGGGGGTTTGGGGAACGATTTAATCGGCGGGTTGCGTGCTCCCAAAGGGAGTCAGGGGGGGCGGGAACTGGGACCCGCTCCCCCTTGCTTTTTCCCCGGGGACCCCGGCCCCCACGGGGGTTTTTCCCCCTTTTGTTTTACCGGGCCCCGGGAAACCCCCGACATCCCCAAAAAACTGGGAGGCCGGGGTCTTCCCTCCTCTTTTTTTTGTACGTGGGGCCAATCGGGCACTCCAAAAGATCAGGCCCCTAAAAGCCCGGCCGTGCGCAAAGGGCCCGGCCCGGGGTTACAACCAAAAACCGCCGGGAGTTCCCCCCCCCGGGGCGGTTAAGGGGAAAATTTCGG
Source organism: Polypterus senegalus (assembly GCF_016835505.1). Taxonomy (NCBI): domain Eukaryota; kingdom Metazoa; phylum Chordata; class Cladistia; order Polypteriformes; family Polypteridae; genus Polypterus; species Polypterus senegalus. The sequence goes on from NW_024377621.1 coordinate 5,115, forward strand.
CTGTTTCGCCAGAAATTACAGGAAGGAGAAAGGACCTCACCTTTTTAAAACCCTGGGGCCCAGGGAGGTCTTCATTCCCTGTTAAACCTGGGAAAGAGGCCCCGCTCCCCGGGTTTTTTCCCAAACAAATCCCAACCTGGGGAAGGCTGACCCCGCCGGCAGGGTTGCAAACCCCACCTCCCGGGGGGGAGTCAGGGCCCGGAGGGGGGAGGAACATAATGGGGCCGGGGGAACCCATAAATAAGACTCCGGGGGCGGCGAGGGTTCCGGGGGATTTTAATTATTTTGGCATGGACAAATTTAACCCCATACCCCGGCAGCTTTGGCCCAAATTTCCCCCCGCCTCCGGAGGGGTTTGTAATGACAGCGTTGTCGATTCCGTTAAAACCACCCCATTGGCGACCTTCGCGGCTGGAGTGGCCCCGGGCTCCCTTACGGGAAAAAGGTTTTTCAAATTCCTTTGCGGTCCAAAGAACGGCCCTTTTCACCTAAAAGGGAGGCAGTAAAGGCCTATTTGGGGTCCCGGGGCCCGAACGTCTGGTAAAATGGGTTGAAACCTCCCCAAATTTGGCCGCCTACCGGATGCGTTGTTTTTCCGAAGGAGGGGATACTGCAGGGCCCCTGTTGAACAAAGCAAAGCCGGCCCCTAAACCCGGAATTTTTTGGTTGGGGCCAAAAATTTTGGGGCTATCGTGGGACAAGGACGGGGCGCCCCGGCCGTTAAAAAAGGACCGTGGCCCGCCGGGGGGAAAAGGGCAGGGCCTTTGGGGCCGGTTTTAAACCGCCGGGTTTTTCCCTTTCTGAAGGCAACCCGCTGCCTCGGGGTCCCATAGTTCCGACAAAGCGGGCAGGGGTTTGGCCTAAAAACCCTGCGGGCACCTGGTCGGCCCCGATTTTGGGCTCCCGTTTATTTTCCCCCACCGGGCCGGGAACGGCGGAGTGGGGAAAAGCTTGTGGTGGGGGCATTGATGACCCCGGAAAAATGGGGGGGGCCGGCGGGGTAAACCTTTGGGTTTTGGGGGGTACCCACCTCCGGATGCGGGTTTGGGTTTTGCCCTTGCTCGCCACTTCCCGGGTTCCCCCCAAAAAAATTCCCTTTTCCGGTTTCCGAATTCCCCTTTTTTCGCCCCCCCCCTAAAATTTGCCCCCCGGGGCCCCCCCGGGGCCCCGGAAGGGGGGGCCCGGGTAGGCACTTGTTCGAACTGGGGTTTGGGGGGAAATTTTTTTTTTAAAAAATAAAAATTTTGACCCTTTTTTTTTTTGTTTGTGGGTTTTTTGGGTTTACAATTTAAAAAAATGGGGCCCCAAGGGGCGGAAAAAAAATTTTTTTTTTTACAAACCCCGGCCCCCCTACTGTCTCTCTGGTCCTTTACAATATATATATATATAAATATATGGCTAAATTAGGTATTTTTTATATTTTATTAAAACTCCATCTAAAACAAGCAGCACACCGAAATGGCAGACATCCCTTTCCATCCCTGTTTATTTGCCCTTGAAATTATAATCTGTAGGTTTCTTTCTTAGTATAACATTGTTTGAGTTGTTCCTTTTACAATTTTTCAGATGTTTAGTGTGCATGTAAATATATAAGTATAGGACTGTTCAGGCCTTTTTTATATTTGAATATGGGAAAAAAGGATCTTTTTGGTAAGAAGGTTTTGAAAAAGTTTTTTCGAAAAATAACAAAATAGTTTGTTATTAAAATTTAAAAGGGATTTTACAGAAGCTTTATTAAGTTAAAAACATGTTTGGTTGTTATTTTTTCAATTTCCCAACCCCTTTAAAAACCTGAACATCACTACTCATTTTTGGGGTTTTTTAAAGTTTTCTTCGCTCATAACTCTGCCAAAAAATTCTCTTTTTCATCAATCCCCCGATATTCAAAAAGAAGGAAGAAGCTGGGGGGTGTGAAGGCTGAATTCTAAAATTAGTCAAAAGGGAACCCCAAAACATTGCATGTTTCTTTTTTCCCCGGTGACAAATAATTTCATATCAAATATTTTTACTACAGGACCCCTCCTTCCCCCCGAAAACATTTGAAAAACTTAGCTTTTAGGGTTTTTTTAAACACTTCAAAAATAATAATAAAAAATTTCATTTAAAAAACTTTTCTTGATATAAAGGACTCTATATAAACAGGGGAACCACTTCAACCATCACTAATGTGGAGCACTAACCTAGATGTTTAGCTGGCAGCCATTTTTTCTACTATGCCATTACCTATTAGGTGGTGAAGGGTGAGAGAATCCCAAATTTAAAGTGCATGATATGGGTCTATGATAATATCTTAATTGGTGTTTTAATGATATGTGAGCTGAAATTATCAAGTATGTGTACAATCATAAAAATGCCAAAAGGGTTTTCACATTCCTGTCTCATGTAACCTAACAGAATAGACTACTGTGCATGCATGCCGGTCAGCATAGCTCAAGTTAAGCTAGTGTAGATGCCTAAAGTGGAGTAAAAAACGTTGCCCTCACCACTTCACTGGGGCATTGGGATCACTCACAGACCACAGGATAAATTCCCCTCTGGCCTCACCACCTCTTTCCAGCAGCAAACCAAATTTGCCTAGATGGTCTCCCCATCCCAGTACTGGCTGCACATGTTCTGATGAGCAGGTGGTATGCTGAAAAAATGTAAATGTGGAATTTGTGTTCAGGAATGTTTTGATTCCTGTTAGTGTTTTGGTTTGAAAAAAGATAATTTGTTTAAATGTTTACCTGAGCTTGTTTAATGAATATTCTTTACATTTCCTCTACATATGTTCCTACCTCTGAGCTGTAAACACACCATTCAATTTAGCACATCTGAATATTACAAAACAATGCACACAGCTTCTAATGCGGTCTCACTAGGAACACCAATAGGGTATATAGCGAGTCTGGGGCCCCAAAAAAAGGTGGATGATTTCAAATAAATAAATTGCCCTGAATGTACAGGCTCATTGGATGTGGGTGTGCATAATGTGTTTGCTCCACGGTTAACTGGAACTGGGTAAACTGTGCCACATACACTATGGAGGTGGCCAAATTTTAAATTAAAAACCCCCAATGATGCCACACAGGGGCTGCACCTTTCATCCATACCCAATTGAAAGCTGAGGATAAAGGGGTCCCGCATGGAACAGAAGGGGAATCGAGGGGGATAAACAAAGAGGAAGAAGAAAGGAGATTAAAAGAGAGAAACTGGAAAAACGGCAGGAGTGGTGAGAGTTGGTGCAAGATTGGAGGAGAAAGCAGATGGGAATGGAACCCAAGAAGGTGTGTGGCCAGCACTTAGGGGCAGCTAAAAGGGGTCCTCAGTTGGTGACTATGGAGCAGGAGTGACCATTGTGCTCAGGGGGGCCTCGTCCCGGAGAAGCAAAGTATCAGTAGTAATGCAGGGGAACGGGGGTCGGGGGGTCCCTGTGGGATTGGTGGAGGGGCACGGGCTGGAATAAAAGGTTCGCCTGTTGGATGGATGTCTCTTTGTGTTGAAAAGGCCCAATCAGGATAAGCAGAAGGTGTCAGTTTAAAGAAAACACCAAGGTTCTGATTGAAGGACAACTTCCTGCCCATGTTTTAAACCTCCCCTTTTAATGTAAATTATTTATTTGGTTTTAACCTCCACAATTCAGCTTTTATGGATTATTTATTGAATTAAATGTACTTTGAACACTGTGTTGATGGATTGTTTTTAAAAAACACTTATCACTTTTACCTACACTGTGTTTGTGTTATACCCTAAGCGCCTCCTTGGGTATGGCAATAATGGATTCAGGGCTCCCTAGAGCAACTAAAGTATGGAGCCACCCACACCATCACAAAAAAGCAGCCATAGAGCAGAAGCCTCCCACTACTGTGGGGTCATTGTGGGATACGACTCTTGGGCAAAACAGAGACATGGGAAACAATTTGTCTCAGTGTTTTTGCTCTTCATATTGTACTATGGTTTGGTTTTGGAGAAAATCATCCAAATCACAATTACTGATGATATATACAACACATTTTAATTACCCAAATTTGAGGTGCTTGAATTTGTTAAGAGTTTTTGTTGTGGTTTCTGCTTGTTTTACTGGTCTCACTTCTTTGGATTTGTTTTCTTGATTAAAGTTAAAACTTTAGAATTCTATTGAGCTAAATTTTGAATTTAGTGCATGACTTTTTTCTTTGGATGTCACATTTTTTTTTACTTATTTAGAGGTTTTCTTAAGTTTAATAGTTTTACATATTTTTTTTCTTTTCCTGCTTGTTTGTTTTTTTCTTTTTTGTCAAAGTTGAAGTTCTTTCTTTTGTTAAAATTATTATTTTTAATTTTGTATTAATTATCTCTGTAGATTTTGACATATTTAACCATTTTAAATGAAAATTAAATGTATTTTGTGGTTAACTAGAATCCTGAAGCCTATGAAAAAGTCGTAATCCCGGCTCACCTTAAATCCCTTTGCACCTCTCCATGCAGTGGCTTTGTTTTGTAAATGTGTCAGTTAGCACAACGGTTGCTGTCCCATCACCCGCCTTGCGAAGCTCAGCTCATTGGCAAAAGTTAAGCCTCACGACAAGGCTCCTTATCTGAGTGTGAGGTAGCTGGAGATGTATAGGGTAAATAATACAGCATTCAGACGTAATTTCAACACACTTTTTAGTAATATCAAAAGGCAAGTTTACAGGGAGATATTATAGTCATGAGGACTTTAATTATCAAATATTAACTGGATAACCTTGCAGATGGAGGAGCACAGACAGGAGTTTTTAAGTAATCAGCGACTGTTTTTAACACAGCATGTTAAAGCACCAACAAAGGGGTGAAGCCTGTCTGGATTTAGTATTCTGTAATAATCAGGATGAATTGAGGGTGTAGAGGTGATTGAACCACTAGAGTCAAGTGACCATAATAAATAGAATTCTCAGTATTTTGTAAGGTACAGATGCAAGACTAAAATTGTTAAGATGAACTTTGATAGGGCTAATTTTGAGCAGATGCGACAAAGTCTAGAAATAGGATAGACTGGGATAAGCTTTTAAATGTGGAGACAGTCGGGAGCAGTGGAACAAGTTTAAAAATGTTTTACACAAGTGTCGGTTTTAGGCATGGGCGAGCGGGGCAGCCGCCGAGGCGCATTTTCATGACAGATGCGGACACACAAACTTGGAGGAAAAATCATCTGTGCCGCTAAGCGGTTTTCTATATCTATGATACCTGCGCCACCCTGCTGCTGGGAAGGGCCGCTCAGAAGCTGGCACGAGCAGAGAAGAGGATGAGGGGCGGTGGGGGTTGGGGGAGGCGCAGAGTACAGTTCACTCTCCCAAATGAAGCGGACAAGGAGGGGGGTAAACTATGTCAGTGACACCTGACTTTCTTACAAATAACCTTCATTTCATTCAAAATATTTTAAACACAGACCAATAATTGGCACATTTTTTTTTATTTATTTAATTGTGTGAAATGGCTCATAAAATAGGTAATAAAAACGATTATGATGTGAGGTGAATTGGTTTAGTCTTGACTTCGAGTCGGTGAGTGACAGCGTTGGGGATGATGGAAATCTGTTGATTGCCGATTACTTAGTAAACACAGCGATGGAGAAAAAGGCCAAAAGCTATCAGTGCCCAATTTAGGAAAAAGAAAAGATGATGAGGAGAAGCGGGCAAAAGATAAAGGTATGCAACAATATTCTCCTCTGTATGATTAAGGTATTCATGTCATTGTGTTAATTAGTGGGGATAACGTTAACTCTTACTTTGTTAGCCTTCTTGCTTATGATGCATGCTATAGCTTACCTTGCAAAAAAAAAAAAAAACACAGTAAAAAGCCTAATATACAAAACCATCCAGAAATTCTAATGGTTTCTATTAAATACCATTGTGAACCATTAACTTTTCCAGTGAAACTATTACAAAATTCCTTATTGTAGTGTGTTTTGGGCACTTTTCCAATAGGTTTACCACCCACACCCAATAGAATCCATCATATACCAGCAGACACTGTTATACTTCCATTAAAACCAATACAATTCCCATTATAACCATTAAATCATTACATTTTCTGTTATTTTGGGCAGGTTCTATTGTTTTTAAGAATGTATACAACACGAGATCTAATTAAATTTTAAACCAAAAAGGAAACCAACAAAACTTTTGGGCGAGGAGGACTTTTTTGGGAAACGGGGCAAAAAAAGGGCAAAAAAAAGGGGGTTTAAACCGGGGGCTCTTAGAAAAAATCAAAGGACCGTTTGGGCCCATACATTAAAATTTTAAAGTTTCTGAAAAAAGGGAACTGTGGATCTAGGGGCCTTTTTGGGTACCTCAAAAGCTTTACTTTTTTAAAAACCCCCAAGAGGGTTCCATTCTGAAAAAACCCCAGGAGCATCCCCCCCAAAAAGATGTGGGCAGAAAAAAGGTGGGGGAAAAGGCGGGGTTGGGCCCCAGGGCCCCCAATTTCCCAGAGACGGTGGGTGAGAAAAACCCAAGGCCCCCTTAAAAAGGCGGGGCCCAGTCTTTGCTAGGAGGGGGGGCCAACTTCCTTTTGGTTTGGCCTTTATTAATAAAGGGTCAGAAACTAAGCTAAATATAAAAAAAAACCCTGTAATTTTTTGAAAAGGTTTAAAACAATTCCCCCAAACTAAGGGGGAAAGTGGCTTTGTATGCACGATGGCGGAAAAGACATTTGGAAAAAATAATGGGAAAGCTTTTTTAAAACAAAAAAGGCTAAAATTAAAAAAACCCCCTTCCCCAGGGGAAACCCAGATGGGCCTTTCGGTTTTTAGGAAGTAGGAATTGGAGTCTTCAAGGGTTTTCTTGTTGCCCCCTTAATTTTTCCTTTGAATTTCCCAATTAAAATGGAAAAAAAAGGGGGGTTTTGAATTTCCCTAGTCCCAGAATGGGGGCGGCTGTTGGACCCGGGGCACCCCCGAGCTTTCCCTAATTTGGACAGTATTTTTGACTTTTGAAAACGCTCCAATAAAACCCAGGCCCTTTTTTTGAGCTTATCACTTTCATATTTAAGGAAAAGGGGATCTTCAGTCAAACTTTTTTGTTGGGATTTGCCCTCCAGGATTTTTTGCAGGGAGTTTTTTCCAAACTAAATTTAAACCCAAAAAGAATTTTTTAAGGGTTAACCCATTTGGAAAAGACGGCCCTTCCCATAACATTAATCATTCAGTAACTTTAATGTGCCTTTTGGCGTTAAAAAGGCCCGAAATGGAACCGGTTTGGTTTTTTTGGCAGGAAAATTTTTTAATTTTTTTAAAATTTGTTTATTTTAATTTCATTTTTTTAAAATTTAAAATATTTTTTTTTTAAATAAATTGGGTTTAAAAACAAAAGTAAAAATTTTGGGACGGTTTATTTATTTATTTATTTTTGAAAAAATTTTTCAAGGAAGGCAGATTTTAAACTTTTTTAACGGTTTTTGGGCTTTTTTTTGGCGGAAAGGGGGCCAAGGCCCAAAAAAATTTTAATTAGAAAACCCCCCTGGTTTCATTAAGGGGGAAAATTTCCCCTAAAAAAATTTTGGAAAATAAAAAACAAAAAAAACCCCATTGAGGGAATTAAAAAATTTAAAAAAAGTTAAAAAAAATTTTCTGTAAAAAAGGCATCGACAAGGTTTTGAAAGGGGAAAGAGCGAAATAAAAAGGGGAACCATTAAGAAAAATATAAAAAGGGGTTAAAAAAACATTTGGAAAGGGAATATAGCAGATAAGGGAAGAAAAAAGAGATTCTTTATTTTTTGTGGAAAAAAAAAAAGGGGAAGGTAAAATTATGGGGAAATTTAAAAAGGAATTAAAATCCCAGACAATGAAAATAGCAGATTTTTTAAAACTTTTTCTGAAATTTTTTTTCCCAAGTGGGGCAATTGGATAACCCCCCAGGGGGTACTATTTAAAAAAAGGGTACTGAAATTTTGGGAAAATTGTAGGGGGAAAAATTCCCTCAGGTTAAAAAAAAGATGAAATCAAAAAAACCGGGCCCAATAATTTTTTCCCTTGGTTTTTAAGGAAAGGCTGGTGGGTACATATTAAAACCCAAAAACCACAAAAATTTTAAGGAAAGCCCACTGTGCCCCCGGAGGGGGAATTTGGGGTTTTTGGGAAAAACCCCAAATATCACCCCAAATTATAAAAAAGGGTGACAGGGCAGACCCAAAACAACTATTAAGGCCAGTAAGCCCCATCATCACAGGAAAAATTAAGGGAAAGGGAATTCTTAAGGATGGATTGAGCAACACAGGGCGGGACGGGGAGTTATTCTGAACAGTCAGCAGTGGGTTCAAAAAGGAGGTTTTTTTTTACTAACATTTTGGGGGTTTTAAAGGAGGCAAAAAAGGGATACAATAAAAGGGGGCCCTTGTTTATTTATCGGGAACTTTCGAAAAACATTTGAAAAGGGTTCCACATGAGAGGTTGGGCATGAAAAAAGGTGGGAGTTCGGGGTGTTTTTTTTTAAAGATGGGTAATTTTTGGGCCCCAAAACGGGGAAGCGGGTGATGGTGCGAGGAACCTCATCAGAGCGGCCGATGTTAGGTGGTTTTCCCACAGGGGTCAGTGCTGAGGCGCTCTTTTTTATTAGATAGGAATATAAGTAACAAAGCTGGTTGGTTTGCAGATGATCCCCAAAATAGGTGGATTACCCAGAATAATTTGGAATCCGTTATTTTTCATTGAAGGACTTGGATGGCATACAGGCTTGGGCAATTTGTGGGCAGATGAAATTTAATGCCCAGTAAAGGGAAAATTAACACATAGGAAGTAAAAATATTAGGTTTGAATACAAATGGGCGGTCAAAAATCGAGTTACACCTTAAGAAAGGTTTTTAAGGAGTCATAGTGGACTCCAAGATCAATTTCCCCAACGTTTCCAGAACCTTAAAAAGGCAAAAGAAGGGGTTTGGTTTACAGATCTGTGGGTACAAAAAGGGGTTTCCCCCCAAAATTTATTCCTGGGGGGAGGCCTCACCCGGGGGGTTTTTTGGTCCCCAGGCTCCCAAAAAGGACATGCGGCTAAAAAAGGTCAGAAAGAGTGACAGGCTGAGCCCAGGGCTGGGGTTTGGGAATTATGAGGAAAGATTAAAAAAGCTGAGCCTTTACAGTTTAACAGCAGTTTTACAGCAGCCAGCTTTTCCCCTTTCTCTTCTTCTTAAATCATTCTTGAAGCAGACTGGGGAATTTAAAGGGTGACCCTTAATGAAAAAATTAAAAAGGCGTGCTAAATTATTTTGAAACAAAACTTAATCGGTTTTAGCGGGGAAGATGGGGGGAAAAGAAGGGGTGGGCCATAGGGTGGAAAAAAAGGGGAAGCCCCTCACAAAACCGACACATCAACCTCTGAGTAAACGAATGAAAAAACGTGCAGAAAAGGAAGAGTATTAAAACTAGGAATCCCCGGGTCAAGTGTATTCACTGCACGCCATCGTGCGGTTTGTTTTGGGAAGACAAATTTTCTCTTCATTCCTTGTACAAATTTTCTTTCGAGAAGAAAAGCTTTAAAACCGTAAAACCCGGGCTTTGGAAAAAAAATAGGAAAAGGATTTAAAGGTCAAACATTCCACTTTTTAGACCTTTTCCCGCACTCTAAACGCCATAACAAAAGGGCCAAGAAATAAAGTTGCAAAAAAGGCTTAAAGGGGGGCTAAAGGGTTGGGTAAAAATTGGCGTGTTGACTATTACTTTTTATTAAATGATATTAAATCATGCATTCTAGGGGTAAAAAAACTTCCCCCAAACGGGCCCGGGGGTTCAAAAAGAGCCCTGGGGGCTGTCATGTATATTTGATTGTCTGCCAACCTTCTCCTGTGACCCCTTGAAAATAAAGCCTTTAAACCCACCTTTCCCGGGTCTGATCTTGGCCCCACAGTTTGGCCCAAACGTGAGGCAGGAGGCGGGGGCGGCTCCGTGCAGGATTTTCCCAAGGGTGGGGGGCCCGTTTTCAGGCCGGGCCCGGGCCACCGGTAAATGTAGGTTTGGGGCCCGGCCTTGGCTTTTCCCCTCGTGGGGTCCTGACCTCCCCCCCGGGAATCAGAGCCGCAAATGGGCTTTTACAGGCAGGTGGGCCAGTCCTAAAGTAGATGGGGATTTCTGTTGGTTTGAGTTTGACTGGTGTGCAAAGAAATGCGAATATAAAAAAAAAAAAAAAGCATATGAAAATTTAAAAAGAATAAGAAAAACATCTGTATCAGACCCATAGGGGGTTTCCCAAAGGGACTCATGGAAGGTGACTTTGGGACCCTACGGAAAAACGGCACAGTGTGAATGGCAAAAGTCACCCCTGGGGAAAAGGATTAAAAAGGGGCGAGTGGCGGCTCCTATAATAATTTGGGGTGGGGTGGTCGTGTTAGAGAATTTTTCTAAAAAATAAGCGGGAGGTATTTTTCCCATTTTGCTGTCTGGTTAAACTTTTTGTTAATGGGTTGCTAAAGGTGGCGGAGACAATACCCCGGAATTGATGCATACAAAACCCCCTGATAAAAGGGATCGGGGGTTAAAACCCCCCCATATCCCGGACCCCCACGGGCATATTGATGTAGGATTCTGCTGATGCAAAAAAAAGGGGGCACAAAGTCACCTGAAGCTGTAGTGAAATAGGGGGGGGGGCCCCCGGCCCGGGTGGGGGCAAGGATTTTGAGGGCTGAGTCATTTTCTGCTGATATCCTGCCGCTCACTAGGGGAAAAAAAAACAAATAAAAACCAGTAAAACAGCCCCAAAAAAGAGCCCCAAAAACCAAACGTTAGAAGGATTTTTTTTGGGGGGTTCCCAGGCCCCCTAGGTTCCCTTCGGGATAAAGGGCGGGCCCCTAAAAACTCATTGAAAAAAAACGGGGATTAAAAATTTTAAAACCCCAAAAAGAAATTGGGAAAAAGGGAAACCGGGTGGGGTAGTTTGGCGTAGTGGAAAGAACGGGAGATAGAATGAGAAAAGGACATTAGAAAAATACTGTGCGAAATACACAGGGTTTTTGTAATGGAGGTCCTTATCGGATGAATATTTTATGACAGATGGGGAAATTTGGGTTTTTAAAAACCTCCCTTGGAAAACGGCACAGAAATGGAATGAGCTTTTTTGTTGCTGAACTTTAAAGAATAGAAAAGGGAAAAAGCTGCTTATAGCTTTACAGAAAGTACCCGGCTGATTCGTGACCTCAGTCTGAAGGGAAGGGGGAAAAAGGGGTAAAAAAAGACCCCTTTTTTCCCCTGCCCTTCCCCGGGTCCACAACCCCTTCCCCACAATTTATTGTCCCCGGGGGTCCTGTGGCCGTGCCCCCGCACTGATGATTTCTTTGATGAACAATATCAGTGCGGCCCCTCCCCACTTACGGATGCGGAAAGATGGGACTCGGCCCCCTTTTTGAGGGGCTTTTTGGGGGGCTGTTCTAACTCACACAAAAAAACCTTCCATTTTTTAGCGTTTCCAAAAAGCAAAAATCCTCCCGAGAAAAGTCCCCCCGAAAAACCCTTTCCCGTTTAAGTCCCTAAACCTTTAGCACCCCTTTCAATTTCCCTTTAATTGAGGGGCCCCAAAATAACTTGATCCCCCCAACCCCCGGGGGCAATAACCCCTCGGTAATGATTCTAGTCCCGGGGATATTCAAAAAGCTGAGAGGCGTAGTGTCGAATTGCCTGATTCTAAGGTTCGGTGGGTTGAAGTTTTGGAACAGGTGGGCCCAGACAAAAAATATACAAACCCAGTGCAGCCAAGTGGACCCAGGTGCCCGGGGTGGGCCCTTGGGCTACGTAATCATGGGCGTTTGGGCGGGCGGTGGGGCGGCGGTTGGAAAAAAAAGGTTTTTTTGCCCTGGGGGCCGTCTGCCAAAAAAGAACCATTTTTTTTTTCAGCTTCCAAACAAAAAGTTGAAAACTTGATGAATGGGGAAAACCGGGTTCCAATTAAAACCAGGGTTTAAAGGCCCCGGCGAATTTCCAAAGGGAAACAAATTCCCTCCTTTTGGGGTTTAAGGGGCCGGGGATAACCAAAAAAAGGTACATGTCCGTATTTGGGGGGAAAAATCCACTTTTTATGAAGTTAAAAAAAAGGGGGAGCATGCTGGGGCGACAGACTAAGCAAAAAGAGTCAGATACTCGAAACCCAAATTAATCGCGGCACAAATTAATTATTATGCAGGTGGAGCCGCCTCAGGCAGGGTAAAGGGGGGGTGAAGGGGGGGGATTTTTCCCAGAACAGGGGCGGGTTGGGGGGAAAAATCCGGAGGTTTTTTTTCCCCAATCAAAATCCCCTTTTGCTCAGGCCCCCCAGGTCAACATCTCCCATCCCATTCACCCGGGTTTGGGGAGGCGGGGAAACCCGCCCAAAATTACATCATTTCCCCCTTTTCCCTTAAACCCGGGCCAAAGGGTTTCCCCGGGGGCCTAGGGGTTCTTTGGGGGCCCCAGCCCTCTCTTCAGTTGCCTTTTCTCACTGATTTCAAGGAAAAGATACTTTGGGGGCTTTGCCAGTGGTGGCACTGAAACTGCTTTTCTAGTCTGCCTCAAAACGATCAGTGGGGGTGCTTACTGCTTCCCGGACAACAACATGTTTTTGGTGTCCCCCTCTTGGGTTCAGATTCATTCCAGTGGTTCCACGATGCACCCGGTTTTTTTTAAATCAGCTCTGCCCTGTTAATCTGTTGGGAAGGGATCTGATGACCCAAGCTGTCCCTCTATTTTCTAAATGAACAAGGGTTTTACTGTTCTATTCCCAAACTCCTGTGCCAAACCTCCTCCCCCTAAAACCCCCTTTCCCGCCTGGACCCCAAAACCCTCCCCCTCCCCACCATTCTTTTCCCTACACCCTTTTTCTTTTTCCCCACTTGCAAGTCCCCCAAAACCCTCCACTGCCCGCCCAGTGCTTTCCCCCTTTTGGGAAATGGACACACCTTGGTTAGAATCTTTTTTTCTTTTCAGGTTTGCCCCGAGACCAATCATATCCCCAATTTCCCTTTTTTTCTCATCCAATAAAGCTGCTGCTGTCCCGTGCACTTCACGTATTCACAAAGCGTTTTTTTATTTGGGGGTTGGGGGTTCCCCCCTGTTTCTTTTTGCCTCTAGCACCCCTTTTACTGAGTGAAATTTGGGGGAATGGGTGGGAAAAAATTCTCGATAGGGGGGGGGGCTGGCTCCCGTTGCTCCCCGGGGATTTTGATACTTCAGTCATTTGATAACTAAGATTTTCCCTTCCCTTTATCCGTTCATTATCCATCCCCCCCTCTCCCACATTTTTATTTCAGACTTCATATCCTTCTTGGGCCCCCCTTTCCAATCACTTTGGTCCCCGGGGGCAAATAATTATGGAAAAGATAGGGGCCTTTTTGACCACTGGTAAATTTTTCCCAAAAAAAACCTTCCGCCCCCATTGGGCCCGTTCCCTCTGTCTCCAGAAGCAGAGGGCTGGCATCTCCCCCTTTCATTTTTCCCAATTTTCGTGAAACATGGGGCACTCTTTTAAAAACCCCTCAATCCCCCCTTACCTTTAAAAAAGGGTGAAGGGGTTTTATGGCGTTTTTTTCAAAATTTTAAAAAAATTAAATTTTGGTTTTTTCCCAGGGCACCTATTGTTCCTAATCCTTCCACTATTCTTTCCCCCTGATACCCCCCTCCGCCCCTTATTTCTCTGTTTATTGACCTTACTAATGCTTATTTTTTTTATTCCTGTCACCCTGACTCTCAATTTTGGTTTGCCTTTACTTTCCCAAAAACCCCCCCGTGGGACATGGAACCCTTATGCCTCAGGGATATACGGAAAACCCCGGGGTATTGGAAGCTTTCCCCAAAAATTTGAAGGCCAGACAGTGATTGATACGGGATGTGGGAAAAATATAATGTGTAGTACTACAGAAGAAGATTGTGCACATGATACTCAAAAAATTGTTTTATTTTTTGCAGAAAAAGGCCATAAAGTTTCTAAAAACAAAAATGGTTAATTCAAACAACTGTTGAAATATTTGGGTCATGACTTTTTTCTTGGGGAAAAAAGAGCTCTCTCTCTCTCAATTTGGAAAACACCATTCAAAATTTCCTAGACCTGTTACAAAGCAACTTTGGTTGTCTGTAATTTGGCATTTAGGATACTGCCCCGGGAATGGTTTTTAAACTTCACTGAAAAAGCCGTTTTTTCCCAAAAATTTGGAAAACACCCCGATCCCCCCTTTCCGGGCAGGTGGCATGGAATGATCCCAAATTGGGGAAAGGGTCTATGTGACTTAAAAAAAAATAAATAAAAAAAAAATGTCACTCCCCGTTTTTTGCCTGTGTTGGGACTGGTTTTCTATTTTCGTCCATTCCCTGTTGGGGGACCGAAAGGGGGAAATATGAATGCAGTTCTTACACAACTCCATGGAAAAAAAAAGGGTTAGCCTATTTTTTCGAAAAAAATTGGTCCGTTTGGGTGGGATTTCCAACCCGTCTCAGAGCAATAGCAGCCACAACAAGGCCCTGTTAGCCAGTTCGGTATGTGCTTGGCCCCTAGTGGTAAAGTGTCTCCGCCCTTTCCTCCATTTTAATTTGGGGTTAAAAACCTCCACTGGGGCAATACCCAAAAGGTTCTCTTTCTTGGGAAAGCGTTACCATGAAAGGTGCCCTTTTGCTAAATTTTTTTCCAAATGAAAAACAAGGGGGGCCCCCCAACTGTCCCCCCGGGAAAAAACCAAGGGTTTTAAAAAACCCGGGGCCAGACCCCGGAAACACCCCTTTGGAACAGGGAGATAATTTTTGTGGATGGATGTTCTTTACGATTGGAAAAAAGGGCACCTTCCCCCTATCCCCCTTTTTCAAAATAACCCGCTGGGAAAAAACCCAATTTCTTTAATTTTGGGGTTTTTAGCAGCTGAGTTGAAAATCCACCGAGCGCCAGGTTTAGAAAGGGTTGTAACTTTTCTATCTGATTCTAGATAGCCTTTTTGGGGTTTATGTAGGGGGGTTTGGAAAAACAAGGGGTTCCCAAAAACAGTACTGGGAAATTGGGATTCCCAAAATAAAAGAATCCCCCTTTTAACAAACAAAAATAAAATTGGAAAATTAAATGGGGAAAACCCCTACTTTAAAAAAAAAGATTTCCCCTTAGTAAAAAAAACTGGCCCATCCTTTAAAACAAACTGCTTTTAAAAACCCCAAAACTCTTTTTTTTCCAACAGACAGATGGGGAAAATTCCCGGGAATTTAGTCATTTTTTTTTGAGTTCAACAAAAAAAAAAGCTGCTTTATGCCCACACCTGCTGTCTTTGGGCTGGTCTTCGTCCCCAGCTCTTATTTGGGAATATAATAAAACATAAAAATTTTATTTGAGTCTGTAACACCCGATGTAAATTTTGGCTACTTTTTAAAGTTTATAAAACTTATTCAGTTTTATTCTCTCAGTGTTGTTCACTTGGTACATCGAACTTGCCTCTCCCTCTTTGGAGTTGATGGCATTTATCTCCATTCTTTCACAAGAGCAGTGCTGGGCTGATGCCTTCAGAACTATTTGTTGTACTGGCAATCAAAGATATCGCAACCGTAATCTGCCTATCAGACAAAGGGCAGAACTGTAACAACAGGCAGCTTCTTCACAGTGCTTTCGCTGGCTAATAGACTGCTGCACTCTGTTTGGCACCATAAAGTAAAATGGGGCTTCCACCTGCAGCCAAAGTCACTTCAGTCCACGAGCAATTTGCTGCACTAGTGTTTAGATCTGGCAGTAGCCATGATGACAGTATATCCATTGATCCTTCTGTAGAATCCATGACTGTGGGTATAACAAACAAGACTGTGTTTTGGTTATGTATCCTTACTGTTAAGTCTAAAATTTAAGGTTAGGATTTTGATTTTGGCCAGCATAAATATATTAATAATAATAAAATAAATAAAATTATACATGTATTATAAATTATAAATAAAATTTGAAACAAATAATAAATTCATAAATAAAGTATAAATCAAATTTATAAATAAATTTGCTTTCTTTAAAGACTTAAATTCCTTCACTGGTCCTTCCCAAATTAGACTGTTCCTTCTGGTAGTGTTAGTAGTAAACTAAAGTACCCATGAGCTCTTGTGGATTGTTTATGTAAATTATTTAGCACATTTTGATATGTTTCTTTCATTGTAACTGTTCGTTCTAGAAATTGTAAAAGTGATGAAAGTGCTGCTTCTGCTCATGGAATGAGTCATTATAACAACTGGGATTTAGTGGCTACCAATACTGCACCTAAACTTCTTAGTTTTATTTCAGTTTATTTAGTATGTTTTTAGCTTAGACTTACAATATTGCAGAATGCCCTGGGAAGTGAGGACCTCTAGTAGGCTTAGGTCATTAAATATTGGGACTGTACAGATAATAAAGGACAACCATTTTTTTTTTTTAAATTTTCTTTATTAATCCTCAAGGGAAAATGATCTTTTCACATGACCTTTGGTGGTCAGAATGCAGGTCACATAGTACAGCACCCTGGAGAATTTCAGGTTAAGGGCCTTGTTTAAAAGGTCCCTGTAGCAGTAACGGGACTTGAACCAGCAACCCTCCAGATACCAGCACAGATATATAGGCTTAGAGCCACCACTCACTGAGAGTTTAGTATATTCTGTTAACTGCAGTTGTTGTTTCCATCTACTCGATTGTCATCTCTCTCTAGATCACAACTGTTACATCAATGAAATTTAGATTTCATTAGGTTTAACATTTGATACTTGTGTACATTTCTCACATTTTTAATATTGTAGTTTGTCACCATTATTACTGTAAATATCAATATGCAATTTGAACCTTCATCAAATGAAAATCCTACACAAAATTAAGTAAAAATGGAGACTTATTAATCACAACTATAATATATAGTTATAGGTATAGTATGTTTTTACTCAGCCATGCCCATTTTAAAGCATGTTTTCCACCATCAGTAGCAGCTAGAATAGCATTGCTGCCTCAATTATGCGTTGTCATCTGGAGACTATGTAGAAAATCTGAAAAACGGGTCCAAAGGTACTGTCCAGTTTTGTTTAGATTTATTTTTTCATTTGTATTCATTTAATTAGCTTATATTTATTTTATTTTGTGTTGTCCGCTTTATTTTCAGATTTACATAACTTCAGTTTGATAATTCCAGCGTTGTTTGGCCCACATTGTCTTAGAGGGGGCCCCATGTCAAAAGGGTGAAAATAGTCCCTACCATGTGCATATGAATGCAGCAAAATGAAGATCTCAGTATTTCATTATTTTATCAATACAGTAATCCCTCCTCGATTGCGGGGTTCAGCGTTTCAAGTAGAAACCATATGTTTGTATGGTTAGTTTTACAGTATATGCCCTTCTAAACTCTCCCACACTGTTAACATTATTAGAGCCTCTAGACATGAAATAACACCCTTTAGTCTAATGTTTAAACTGTGCTCCATGACAAGACAGAGATGACAGTTCTTTCTCACAATTAAAAGAATGCAAACATATCTTCCTCTTCAAGGAATGCGTGTCAGGAAGCAGAGAGATGTCAGAGAGAGAGAGAGCAAACAATCAAAAATCAATAGGTGCTTTGGGCTTTTAAGTATCAATGCAGATCAAAGCGGCATTTTTGAAGAAGCATCCGTATCTTCTAAGCAAACAGCCTTCGCAAACAGCCCTCTGCTCATATCCTGTGTCAAGTGAGAATGTCAGAGAGGCATAGAGACAGAGAAAGCAAACAATCACGTACGCCGAGGAAGCATATTGTATATCATTGAGGAGTTTTATTTAATAAGTAATACATGCTCTGATTGGGTAGCTTCTAAGCCAATAGCGTCTCTTGTATGAAATCAACTGGGCAAACAAACTGAGGAAGCATGTATTATAAATTAAAAGACCCATTGCCTGAAATCTGCGAACAAGTGAAAAAATCTGTGATATATATTTAGATATGCTTACATTTAAAATCCATGATGGGTAGAAGCCGAGAAAGTCAAGAGCGATATTGCGAGGGATCACTGTATATTGTTTCTAAGGTTTCTTCTGAGAGCTTTTGAGTGTTACTGTTTTACTAGACTTCTAATTTCTGATTATTACTCAAATATTGATCTATAGATTGCCAAAATAATAATTGCATAAAATACACCAGCTTATTAATGAGCATTCAGTTTAATAAAAGTCAATATATTTGATACAAATAAATGCAGTATTACATTATAAACACAGTTTAAATAAGCAGAAAGCTGTCAGCAAAAGTCAATAAAAAGTGAACATCACAGCAACAGAAGGGGTTTAGCGGGATGCCAACTGTATTCCTACTTAAATTTTTGACCCACCTGAGCAAGTTTCCTGTTGTCTCTGAGATCAAGGTGCATTTGTGTGTGCATAGTGGTTAGAGTGGGTTTGCATTCCTTATCGGATAATAGAAAGGTGAAGTGTCCCTGACTGTCTTGAGTATACTGACAGCCCAGGCACTCAAAGATAGTACATCACAGCAATGCCATTAAACAGAGACTTCTCATCTCCCTTCTATACGTGTGGTTATAGCTTGAGGCAACTTTCTAGCAGATTACTCTGTTGCAGGTGTGGTGGTATTGCTGTAGATGAGCAAGGCAATCACTCAGTTAAGAGTTACTAAAAAATAAAGTGTCTCACGTTTAGTAGATCCCTATTTACTTCTATATAACTAAAAAAGAAACCCAGTTAAAAGAAATTACATGATTAGAAATGGTTTACTTCACTAACAGCCTATGGACGGTGGATTTAACACCTATCTTTGCGTCCAGCTCCCATGAGCTAAAGGAAATGACCACACTAAAAACAGAACAGGTAAACACTAATAGGAAGCCACAAGCAGAAACTCAAGCCGCCATGCCACACAATAAGGTTTAGTTAAGAGTCCACAGAGTAGCGCTCTGCACATCCATGGGACCAACTCAGCCTTTGCAGTATGGGACTAAAATTACAGAGAGTGAGCGGACACTAACCAGTAGATCTTATTCTTGTGATCAAGCTGGTGATATAAAAGCTCTGCAGGGGCAGTACAAGTGTTGGGTATGGGTGGGCCTAGTCCTACCTACTATCTTCATTGGCCACCTGTAGCTTAGGTTTTAATTTTGTTCCTCGAATGAAAAATAGCCTATACTGAATACATGCATTTTAAGACACATTTCTTTGATACAAACTTACATAGCAAAATCACCTGTGTTAAATTAACTTTTCTAAGTGGTAAGTTACGCCTAAAAAGTATATATACAAAAAGTGTGCGTATGGATGGCAGTTATACAGTGCCATCCATATAACAAAGTTTAGAAAATATTCACGACACTCAAAACACGTGGTAAAAGGAGGCTATCAACAAGTAACTTCGAAGTTACTTAGCACTGCCACTGAGCTCCACTCAATCAATTTTAGATTTACTGAAAAGAGGCCATGTAAAAGAACAAATCATTTATAGATGCCATCAGTATAACATGGTATCGGGCTAGGTCTTGGAGGGAAGTGTGAATGATGTCTTAACAAACAGACATTTTAGGTTGTATTAGCGAAAGGAAACATACAGAAGTGCAAAATTTGGGTAATGCCCAATGGTGAGTGGAAGCCCGACCCATAGCTGCATTCACTTTAGCAATGGGTGTGTTACAAATGCTATTACTGAGTGTGCTGGAAAATCTGCAACAACTGGCCAGGTCAAAGATTTGTGTCATATGTATGAGCCACCAACTCAATCCATTTTAAATAAATAGAGCTTTGTGGCTTTGCTACAACAGATAACAGCTCATGGGTAGAATAGTGATATCGAAAGATGCCATTTTGGTAATCTTGGAATAGTGTAGTTGAGGACAGATTCAGATTTATTCATAGACTGGAAATGCATACATTAGATACACTTACAATCTCAAGGAATGACAAAATGCTGTTATATAATGAAACTGGTCAGTGGTCAAAATTATACTGGATTTTGTTTGGGTTTGTGGGCTTTGAGTGGTTTGGCATGTCTTACGTATCAACAAAAAGGTAAGCAGTCTATTTATCTTCCCCATTTGCAAGTGGATTTAAATTAGTGTTAACTGAAACAGTTTAAAATAGATGTGTAAAAAAATTAAGCAGCTTATGTTAGTATAACTGGACTTCTAATAAATAAATGTATATTTAACAGTAATAAAAATAACATTATGTCCACTTTAGTAACAAATTTACCACACTTTAATATGAAATACAGGCACTACTACTGGAGTATAGATGAACCTCAGAGAAATTTCTTAAAATGTATATGTATTTTGGAGGGATGGCCGGCCGTTTATCCGGCCAATACCAAGCGCAGGTGGAGCCCTCCTTGCAGCATAGAGGTCCCCAGAAGACCAGCAGGGCATCATGGACAATGGAGTTTTTATACAAACTCCTGCTGGATGCCATGGGGCCATGAGAGGAGCTGCAGGGAGGACCAAAGGGAGTTCTTCAGGCCCTATGCCCCGGGAAGTTGGTCATAGGAAGAGCGCCGGGCTTCAGGGTTGAAAAAGTACTATTTACCCTGCCCCAAGGAATAGGACTTGTGGACTGTTGCAGGAACACTTCCAGGTCAGGGAGTATAAAGGACTGTGGAGCTCCAGACAGCGAGCTGAGTTGGTGGAAGGGGGTGGCACGGTCTGGGAGCTAGAGGATTGATTTATTGTTTAGTATTTGTGATTTATGAGTATTGTGGAGAGAGGTGCTTTGTAAATGTGGGAATTTAAAAAAAGTCAATTTGGGGGACTTTTACCTGGTGTCTGGAGTTTCATAGGGGACAAGGGAGCAGGCGCCCCTACCTACAGGTATTATGTATATATATATATATATATATATATATATATATATATATATATATTTTATATATATATTATATATATATTATCTAGCAGAATACCCGTTTTCAGGGAGATAGGGGTTAAAAAGTTATGAAAAAGAAGAGGAAAAATTTTAAAAAATACTAACATGATTGTTATGTTATGTTATGTAATGTAATTGTTTTGTCATTGATATAGGTTGTTCTATATCTATATCTATATATATATATATATATATATATTATCATATCTTATATCTATATATATATATCTATATTTTATATATATATATATTTATATATATATATATATATATATATATATATATATATATATTATATATATTGTGAAAAGCTGGCCCCAACAGACGGACAACATATTTTGCCCAACACACTGTTTATTTACAAGTTTTATTTACAAAAGTCCGTACTCACACAAACCCCAGTGCCTCTGCCTTTTATTTCCCAAGTCCAGGGCCCAAATTCTGTGCCTTGCTTCCTGGCGCCTCCCTGTCCCGCTCCAGCTCAGTCCGCTTCCTCCCGACTTCCACCAATGACTGGAGGGAGGCGGCCTTAAATAAGGCTCGGATGAGCCCCAGGTGTTCCGTCCACGCCCAAGCGGGCGGGAAGTGTCGCTGTCTTCCTGGCAGCCCCCGGGGTGCCAAAAGTTCCCCGGCACTTCCTGGTGGGGGCGGAGTCGGCCCCCGGGATATAGGCACCGGCCCCGCGGTGGCCACGGGTCCCTACAGGGCTGGGCTTCAAAGCCCTGACCCGAGGCCCCTCCCCTAACCAGGACGGCGCCCCACTCTGTCTGGAGGAGGCACCCCCCTCCTCCGCCCCTCCAAGCGCCCGGTCTCCAGCCCCAACCGCAACCGCCGGGAAAAACGCATCGGGCGCCCGCCTGGCGTGACCACGGGCCCTACAGGGGAAGGCTTCATGCCTCAACCCGTGGCCCCCAACAGAACCAGGACGGGCGCCCAGCGGTCTGGGGGGAGGCACAAGTCCTCCTCACATCCCTCCTGGGCGTCCGGGGCCACAATATATATATATATATACAAAATACCCGCTTTGGAGCGGAGGAAGTACAAAAGAAAAAGGGAAAAATTTTAATAAACGTAACATGATTGAAATGTAATTGTTTGTCATTGTCATGAGTGTTTGGCAAAATATATATATATATATATATATATATATATATATATATATATATATATATATATATATATATATAGTGAACTAGTTTATCCCGTTAATCCATTCCAGACTCTACCGTGATAAATGAATTTTTCGAGTAGGATTCTTTATTTATAAATCGAATATTTTTCGGGTTAGATTATAGAAAACCTGTTTATGACCTTCTAAATACGTTTTAAATTATTAGAGCCCTCAGACATGAAATAACGCCCTTTAGTCACCATTACACTCGTATTACCCAATATATTAGACAAAATAAGAGAAAATGACATATTAGACGTTACAAATCATATTACTAGGCACACTCGCTTTTTAAGACGACACTTTTATCCCCAATTTTGTCGCCCATGTGACATCAGGCATGTAAGTGTAGGGAATGAGAACATCAAAGTGCCCATTCATAACATCTCCAAAACCTAAGTTTTTTTTTATCCCCCAGGGCCTGCCCAAAGTCTGCAATGTCAGCCCAATCTGTGCCGCTAAAGCGGATTTTCAGGCACTAAATAAGCTATAGATGAGGATAAGCAAGCACCATCTCCTGATATTTACTACAGTGAGGCATTTGTACTCTATCAACATTAATTATTTCCAGAGACATAATTTTGTCTATTTTTCCAGCGCATCGCACAAAAGCAAGGAACAATGACAGCACCGAACACTGCTCACGGCTCCGCACCCTCAAGCCGCAAGTAGAAGTCTTAATAAGCAGAATACCCTTCGCTTTTTCACTCCACGGGACAGAAGGACAATCCGAATCTTTTTTTAGTAGATTATTGTACTGTACATTTAAATTTCAACAACCACTAACCTATGGGAAAGGCACAACCTCAGTAGGAGAGTCTTCAGAGGTGGTGCAGTATCTTCAGCAGGTGCGTTGTTGTCTTCAGTGAAGAGTACGTGGCAGTGGCTGTCTATGTGGTCTGAAGAACATGTTGATAGGCAGTTGCTGGGCTTCTTTTCATATGCGTGAGGGGGGCTTTTGTGGGTATTGCCATCTTTAATCATATCCAAGAGTTTCACCTTCTCCTGGATAGTAAGCATCTTCCTCCAGCGCTTAGTTTTATTTTCAGAAGGCTTAGAAAAAACAGCACGTTAGGAGCCATCATGGGCTTGATAAAAGTTCTCCCGAAAGCGCTGTGAGACGTAAGCGGTATAAGAAAAAAAAATTTCGATAGTGAAGCGTGGAAAGTCGAGCGTGATATAGCGAGGATCACTGTTTTATATATATATATATATATATATATATATATATATATATATATATATATATATATATACATACATGTGTACATATATACACACACACATATACTATGGGGTGCCAAACAGGAAATAAATTGATTTTGTGAATATATAAAAGTAGGTCAGAATATATAAAGTCAAAACTTGAATATATAAAGTCATTCGAATATATAAAGTCAAAACTTGAATATATAAAGTCAGTGTGTATACATAAAGTCAAAACTTTCTGAATATATAAAGTCAAAACTTGAATATATAAAGTCATTGCTGGAAATATATAAAGTCAAAACCTGAATATATAAAGTCAGCGTCGAATTTATAAAGTCATTCCTGATTATATAAAGTCAACATCGAGTATATAAACTCACGCCTGAATACATAAAGTGAAAGTCAAAATCTATTGAATGAAACGACTCTGAACTGAACTAAGTGAACAAAAACATATTCAGAAAAATAAGTTAAAAAACACTGTTGGTTAATGTTTTGAAAATGATGCATGTGCCCTGCCCAGGATTGGTTCCTGCCTTGTGCCCAGTGTTGGCTGGGATTGTCTCTAGCAGACCCCGGACCATTCAGCGGGTTGGGAAATGGATGGATATTCAAGCTGACTTTGTATATTGAAGTTTTGACTTTATATATTGCAGCACTTACTTATAGCCTATATTCCGGCTGACTTTTATATTCAAGATTGACTTTATAGATTCCAAGCTATTTATATATTCCAACGATGACTTTATATATTCAGGTTTTGACTTTTATATTCTAGCGCTTACTTTATATATTCAAATATTCCAGCGCTGTCTTTATATACTCGGTTTTGACTTTATATATTTGGGAATGACTTTATATATTCAAGTTTTGAATTTATATATTCCAGCTGACTTTATATATTCAAGTTTTGACTTTTATATATACCGGCTGACTTTATATATTCAAGTTTTGACTTTATTTATTCCGACAGTGACTTTATATAATCAAGTTTTGACTTTATATAGTTAAATGTAGTCATCATTGCATAACTTTTTCTTTACCATAGAAATTTAAAGACTAAATTCAACTTCCATTCCTAACAAAGATATTTCTGGCGACTAAATAGAACCTACTTATATTCCAAATTTGAGCTATTGAGGCTGTCGCCTGCCTGCCTGAATAAGTCACCCTCACTTCGCTCTTACTTTTTACCGTTCATTTAATCATGGCTAGTGCGGAAAAATTATAAAATGGAAGGAGGATTACACTGAGTATGGCTTTACCAAAACAATTATTGATGCGAATCGATTATTCATAAAGCTTCAATTGGTGATCTGTTTTTCTGTGTTAACGTCATATTTTTCATACTTCTTCTCAAACCAAGGGTGTGAGGTAAAATGAACGGGGAAACGCTGATCAATGTAATCGTGTACCAGGAAATCATGCATTGATAAGTTCCCTGTTGTATTGCAAAGTGTGATTAATTGATGATTTTTTAACGTTATGGAACACATGCATCGAAGCTTCTCAGCTGTGCTTGTGCTAAGAAAAGGAAACATTTTAAAATAACGTAACACGATTTGTCAATGTAACCTTTTGTAAGTAGAGCCTGGAGGATTCAGTATGGAAAAACTCTAGAGACAGCGTGTGTATTAACTTGTGGATTTTCTGTATTTGGTGGCAGCTCCAAATCGCTTCCGTAACACTGCGTGCTTAGCAAGGGGCTAGCTCAGAGCGGAAATGAGGTGAATGGGAGGAGATGATGACATGACTCCTCACCGCTTAACTTAACAAACACAGTCTCTTGGAATTTGCATAAGCACAGCCCTCACCTGCAATTTTAACTTAGTTACAAAGTGATCAAAACTCTCGTTTATATCCCATCCTCTCATTAAACTTTATCCCGTTACCCGTGGGATGACAAACGCCAGCTGCAGCCTGTCTATGAACTTTATTAATTATTATTAATTTAAAGTTTAGGTTTACACCTGCTTGTTTCCAGGTAGCAGCACTCATGAATATGGTTGAATATGTCACTCGCTACTTACTTGTTCCGCTGCCTTCTCAATTGTATAATTCATGTTTTCTTCAGCGCTTTTTGAGCTCTTCCTGGTTTTCTACGATGCGTGACAGTCAGTTCACGTGATTCGTGGGAGGCGTGATGATGTCATCATGCAAACTCTGCCCCACGGCTTTGAAGCTCAACTCCATTACAGTAAATGGAGAAAAATAGCTTCCAGTTATGACCATTATGTAGAATTTCGAAATGAAACCTGCCCAACTTTTGAAAGGGGAAGCTGTAAGGAATGAGTTTTCCAAATTTCAGCCTTCTACCTACACGGAAGTTGCAGAATTAGTGATGAGTCAGTGAGTGAGTGAGTGAGGCTTTCCTTTATTAGTATAGATTATATATTCTTTTGTCATGTGATAAATCTGGCTTATTTTAAAACCTACATATATTTGTTTGGTATTATTCTTTTCAGAATTTATGAAACTTTAATGTGATGTTGTTAGATTCTTATTCCATTTTTAAATTATAAAATAAAAATATGAAGAATTCGTCCCAAAAGGCGAGAATTTGTGCCAAGATTTAACCACGCCGGGGCGGAAATAACAGACAAAAGAGTAGATGACAAAGACAGCTGCTGTACAGGCTTTAAATATCTGAGCGCCACTCAAAATGCAGATCACACAGCCGGCACCAAGCCAGCAGCTGATCGAGCAAAAGGAGGCAAAAAAAAACTGTATTTGTTTCCATTGTCTCACCGTTAAGAGGGATTTGAGCAGCAACCGCATCTCCTTGGGTGCATTCAGCCCCTTCTTCACAACAACCCCGGCAGTGGCTGAAATGGCTGAATGCAGTGCAGGCCACAGGGGGTTGGCGAGTAAAGCGAGCAGAGGGTAACCCCTAGTATGTGTGTGTTATATATAAAATATATATATATATATATATATATATATATATATATATATATATATAGTAAGAAACCTTATAAAACGCCGACCACACAGATTGGACAAGAGAGGACAGGTAAAATAAACAAAACTTTTATTTTCTTCAGCTGTGGGCACGCCTTCCCGTAACCCCTCTAGCCACACCACAGTCCAAGCACAGTAATCAACCAAAAACACTCTCTCTCTCACCACCAGTAGTCCTCCTCCTCCTCAACAAGCTTTGTCCACCTCCTCCCAACTCTGGTCGCTGAGTGGTGGTGCTGGCTCCCTTTTATCAAGCACCTGGAACTGCTCCAGGTGGTGATTCCACATCCGGCTGCACCCCAGGTAAGGCGAAACCAGTCCCCAAAAAGGGCCAGCTGCTCTGTTACAGCACCCCCCTAGTGGTGCCTGTGGAACCCCACAGAGCTGCACAGAACTCCAACTCCCATGAAGCCCTGGAGGTCTCGAGGCACCACTGCAACCCAGGAGGCTGCCATCTAGCGCCAAGGGGGATACTGGGCTTCCCCCCCTGGCAGATTTGGGAAGGTGTCCCGGCCAATGGGCCCCGACCACTCTGCACAATAACACACACACAACACACAAAGGGTGAGTCAAAATTATGTTAACACTAATATTATGTATATATTTTAATTTTTGTGAAATTTATGTCACATATGGTGTATGTTTTCAATGTGAGCGAACAGTTAAGAATTCCTGTAACTCATCTTGTACATATGAAATATGTTTTGGAATAAATTGTTTCCACTATTCAAATGTTAACATAATTTGACTCAACTTGTATTATGTCTGTGTGTGTGTGATTTACTTATGATTTATCATCAATGTTAAAACCATGAGAGAAATCAGAGAAGAGTGATGAGCAAGAGGATTGGGACACAAGGACACTGGAGGCATAGCTGTCTTCACCAGCTAATTCAGCTCGTATATATACGAGGTGTGGGAATTTATTCCATAATAGCAGTGTAGTGTCACACAGAGCTACAAAGTATTATATTATATACTACAGCTGTGAAAATGTTGTATGGTGAGGATACTACAGTATGAAAAAGTCAATTGTCTTTGAGTGTGCATAAGGGTTTCAAGGAGAGTTCAGAGAAGCGTGAACAACAATGCTAGAAGTGGATCATCCATCATGACAATTCCCGCCATGATGTGCTCAGTGTCTCGTCTCATGGCTAAGAAATCAATACTAAACTGAACCATCCAGCCTATTCAGCCGACTTAGTCACTTGTGTTTCTGCTCTTCCCAAAAATAAAACTGCTATGAAAGGAGGAAGATTTTTCAAATATTTTGACATCTAGTATAACATGATAAAGGAATTAAAGGTATTCCAGGAACAGAGTTCCAGGTATGTTTCACAATGGCAACGTTGTCTAACTAAGTGGATAAATCTGGAAGAAGATTTGTAAGTGACAGCAGCTGCTAGTGCTCAGATAGTACACAACTAGTGCAAAATTCAGCTGCCAGAATCTTAACTAGGAAAGAAAATTTAAGCACATTTCTCCAGTTTTGATGTCATGACAATTCAGAATTGACTTTAAAATATTGCTAATGGTTTTACAAAGCCTTAAATAATCTACTCACGCCTATATTTTTGGAATGCCTCACTTTACGCTCCAAGTCATAACCTTAGATCTTCAGATGCTTATAGTTCATGAGCTAAACTTAAAAGATGGGTGAGACAGCTTTCTGCTACTTTGCACCTAAAATCTGGAATAGTTTACTGATAGAAATTCACCAGGCTAATATGGTGGAGCATTTTAAAAACTGCTAAAACCCATTATTTTAATATGGCTTTCTCATAGCTACATATTTGTGTATCCTTGATAAACTATATGTGGATTGAATACTCATTTTCATCAAGTCTCTGCATTCTGTACTAATTCTTACTATTCACTTTCCGTTTTCTGTGGTGTGATCTGCAACACCACCACCACCTGATCAAGACACCTTTCAGTCCTACATTGATGGATTGAAGGCAGTTCCCCAGATGTCCAAATGACCATCATCATCTAATTCCTTCCGGAATCCTGAAAACCATGAGGACTAATTTAAACCATTTATATTAGGTAGAATACCTATGGGGTTGGGTGGTCTCTTGGACTTAGAACCCCTACAGATTTTTTCTGTTTCATCTTATTATATTATTGTTATTTAGTATTGCCTAGGGCGACGGTGGCGCGAGTGGTGAGTCTGCTGCCTCTCAAGTTAGGAGACCGGGTTCACTTCCGGTCCTCCTCTGATGGAGTTGATGTTCTCCCGTGTCGTGGTTTCCTCCCACAATCCAAAGACATGCAGGTTAGGTGGATTGGCGATTCTCACGTTGGCCCTATTGTGTGCTTGGTGTTTGTGTTGTCCTGTGGTGGGTTGGCACCCTGCCCAGGATTGGTTCCTGCCCTGTGTTGGCTGGGATTGGCTCCAGCAGACCCCTGACCCTATTGATTCAGCGGTTAGAAAGTGGATGGATGGATGGATAGTATTGCCTAATCTTATTTTTGGCTCACATAAACGTTTCTTTCTTCCACTTGTAAAGCAGTTTCAGCTACAACATTTGTATGAAAAGGTGCTTTATAAATAATGTTGCTATTGTTGATTGTTTTGCAAGGGTCATTAAGGAATTAACTGTCATACATCATATGTACTCTATGTATCTTATATATAAATGTCTTATGGAAGTTTGTGTGTCTGTCAGCCGGAAGCAAGGACGTGGAGTGTAAGGGCTCGCCTCGAGAAAAACTTACTTAGCTACCATAATCCGCCCATGCATGTAGGAAAATGAAACCCAGAGGAAAGACAAAGTTGTTTAGCCAGCTCATGCAAAGTGATCGAGCACTTTGCTGAAACAAATCTCAAAAGAAAGACAAAATCAGCCACTAACTTTGGCAAAACAGAATCCCTTTTACTTTTTCATGCGCAAAGCAATCCTCCTGGAGAGAGATGCCCAGAGTAGTTCCTTCCAATTACCTGACATCTCTACGTCTTAATTTTTTCTGACGATTTCAATGGTTTCTAGGATCCAGAGCTTTTACAGCATGGGCTTACACAGCTAGTATATAAATAAATATATTACGGTGAATGACAGCGACATCCATGATGTGTTCTTCTAAATGTAATGTACTCTCCAAATATGTCAGTGTCTACTCAGAGGTTTATTAAACTGACTATTCCACTGGTGGACTGAATTATACTTTTATTGCTTTGTTTTGATAGGAGAGCCTCTATAGGCCATAGCTTATTCTTGATAAAGTGTGGAGAATTGTATCAATGTCTGAAGAAAGGATATTTGCAAAATCTAGAGAAACTCAACTATGCATTCCAAAACATTATGACTAAGCAGTACAACTTTAAATGTATTTGAGCAGGATCTTTCAGGATTTGGAGACCACAAAGAACAACCCTGATGTATCTTTGACACATTTGTACCCATTGAATGTTTAAAATATGCACTAAAGTGGGCAATAACTAAATTCTTGTAAGTAACTAAAACCTTCTGAAACCCAAACAATTAATTTCAGGGTCAGAGGGGCAGCAGCTTATTGACATCAGATACTAGGCAGGAACCACCTTGGATGGATCCTCCAGGTCACTCATGTACATATTCTGCACTCACACTAGGTCAATTTCACTGACAGTTAATGCATTTCAGGTTATGGGAAGAAACTTGGGTAATCAATGGAAAACTCGCATATACACACAGAGATAGTGCAAATTCCAAATATTAGCAATGCAGCTTGGAATGGTAAACCAGGACACTGGATTCATGAAGTAGCAACAACTAACACCATGGCACCATAGTGAGCTCAAAATCTAGATTTAAATAAACATCAAAGCAGATGTTATGAAAAGCAGATAGAAAAGACTATGATTAGCTTCGCTTTTTGGCTTTTGCTTACCATGGGCACTAATGTCACAATTCCTCCTACACTGAACCTTTAATAGTTTCTTCCCATCTGAGCTGTGTGGGTGTAGTCTGGGAAGGATGTCAATAGCACATGGCTCTTGGGTAACATAATGAATATAATTTTTATGGGACCATTTGATAGAGTCAACCCTTAGCTATGGAGAGTAGTTAGAAAGACTACATCTAATCCAGTATGGGGTGGCACAGTGGAGCAGTGTAGTGCTACTACCTCCGTAATGAGATCAGGGTTTGTGTTCATGGTCCCTGTGTGTAGAGTTTACATGTGCCTCCATGTCGATGGGTTTCTAAAGGTGCTCGTTTCCTTCCACTGTCCAAAGACATGCAGGTTAGGTAATTGGCAATGCCAAATAGGCCTTAGTGTGTGTGTGTGTGTGTGTGTGTACCCTTTGTATAACGGATGCCCTGTCCAGTGTTTGTTCCTGCCTTGCCCCTGTGCTGGCTGGTATAGTCTACAGCACACCCCTGTAACCCTGATCTGGATTAACTGGGTAGAAAATAACATAATTGAGTAAGGCTGTGCTGTTAAAGCACCGTGGTAGATAAATTTGAACTCCATGATGAAGCAATGATTTTTATGTTCAGATGTATTTGCTTGTAGATCAGGATAAATGTCCTAAAAAAACAAGTGCTTCACAATTTTTCTGCAGCCCTGTCCTCACAGCCATGAATAAGTTGATTGTCATTTTAAATGATGTTGCAGGATTGCAAATAAATCCAGTGCCTTACTAAAGTTGTTTGCAGCAAAGTAAAATGACAAGTTCATTGCATTAGTGTCAAGGTCTGATAATACAACAACTTTTGAATGTTCTGTGTTCCTGGAATCCATCTAAAAACACTTTGAAATAGTCTTTTGGTAAATCCTATATAAATAATCACAGGATATTAGTATATCTATTTTGGAAAGGAATAATGAATAGAAAATGCATGCCTAGTAGACATTAACAATATATTATTCTTTCATTTGGGGTGCACTGAGAATGAGAGACATTCCAACATTTTCTAAGTAACCATAAATTAAATTTATTCACATTGTCTTTAATTTGATAATTTCAGAAGACCATTTGCAGTACTGTATGGACATTTATTTTCTTCTTAAGGCTGCTCTCGTTAGGGGCTGCCAGCAGATCATCTTTTCCATATCTTCCTGTCCACTGCATCTTGTTTTTTACACCCATCACCTGCATGTCCTCTCTCACTCATCCATAAATCTTCTCTTAGGCCTTCCTCTTTTCCTGGCAGCTCTATCTTTAACATTCTTTTCCCAATATCCCCAGCATCTCACCTCTGCATGTCCAAACCAATGCATCTTGCCTCTCTGACTTTGTCTCCCAACTGTCCAACTTCAGCCAACCCTCTAATTTACTCATTTCTAATCTTGTCCATCCTCCACCCAATCAAATCTTAGCATCTTTAACTTTTACCACCTCCAGCTCTGTCTCCTGCTTCTGGTCAGTGCCACCGTCAACAAAATCATATAAATAGCTGGTCTCACTACTGCCTTGTAGACTTCCTTTCACTCTTGCTGATACCCATCTGTCACAAATTACCCTGACCTCTTCTCCACCCATTCCACCCTGCTTGCACTCTCTTTTCACCTCTTCCACAATCCCTGTTACTCTGTGCTGTTGATCTCAAGTATTTAAACTCACCCACCTTCACCAACTCTACTCCTTGATCCTGACCATTCCACTGACATCCCTTTCATCTATACACATGTATTCATGTCTTGTTCCTACTGACCTTCATTCCTCCCTCTCAAGAGCATATCTCCACCTCTCAAGGGTCTCCTCAACCTGCTCCCTACTATCGCTACAGATCACAATGTCATCAGCAAACAACATAGTCCACGCGACTCCTGTCTAATCTCGTCTGTCAACCTGTCCATCTCCATTGCAAAAGAAAGGGCTCAGAGCTGATCCCTGATGTAATCCCACCTCCACCTTGAATGCATCCGTCCCTCCTACCAGTAGAACTCACCACAGTCACACTTCCCTTTTACATATGCTCTCTTATAACTCTTACATACTTCTCTCCACCCGACTTCCTCATACATACACAGCTCCTCTCGAGGCACCCTGTCATATGCTTTCCAGGTCCAAAAGACACAATGCAACTCCTTCTGGTCTTCTATACTTCTCCATCAACATCCTCAGAGCAAACATCACATTTGTAGTGCTCTTTCCTGGCATGAAACCATACTGCTGCTCAGTTATCATCACCTCACTTCTTGCCTAGCTTCCACTACTCTTTCCCATAACTTCATGCTGTGCATCAGTTTTATCCCCCTGTAGTTACTTACAGCTCTGCTGAAAACAATCTGTATACATTTCGACAAAGTTACATTTAGAAGGCAAATGTCATTTTCAGATATTCTTAATTTAAGTCACCCAAAGGGAAGAGGTAGATCTTGGGCTTATGGAAAAGTGTTAAGTCACAATGTCAAATGTCAAATTTTGTTGACATGGACTCACAGGAGGAATATTAAGAGATTACAAGTATGAGGGACTCATTTAGTTAGACTCATCTTGAAATCAGTGTTCTTACTACAACCTTGGATTTCTATCTTCACAAGTGGTGTAACCTGGCTATCACCCACTGGAAAAAAATCAGTCAATTTGGGTTCTGTAAACCATACATTTTTCCTGCGTTTTACTTAGTTGCAATTTTTTTTTTCATTATTTTCTCATCTTGTGCTGTAATTCTTCCCTATGTAGTAAAATGAAAGGCTGGCTATGGTTCAGCCTCACACAATAAATTTAAAGTAGGATTGGAAGAAGATGGCAAGTGTTTGACAATGCAGAAGGGAAAAATTCCACAGGAGAAAGTAAAAGGAAAAAGAAAGAGAAAGCTGAACCCATTCTAATTTAGGTTGAGAGAAGTTCACTTGTTTTATTTATATTTGTGATGTAGCTCTCTAGCCAAAAATAAAAAATCATGGAGAACAAAAAACAACTTTCCATTCCACTCAGACAATGGTAAGGCTATTCTGGCAATCCAATTGTTATATACATTGGTTTAGTTTTTTGTTTGTATTTAGTTTTAGTATGTAACTTCATTATACAACAGAATCTTTAAAGGGTTATCTCTTCACCCATTTTCAACCCTGCTTGTAGGGACCTGTGAGGCTGGACCTAACCTCTGCGTACCCTCCTGCATACATCACACACAGATGTTGGTCATTTTAGAATTACCAATAAATAAAACCCGTGCAGACATAAAGAAAAATGTACAAACTCACACAGATAGTGACATGCCATGATATGAATGCAGTCTTCGGGAGTTGTGAAATATATGTACTAACCAATACGATATACCTAAAAATTGGATGCATTTATTATTCTCCTAATGTATACTATTGTAAATGTTTATCAATTGTTTTTCTTAAATTTACGTAAACTCAAGATGTTCTGTTAACATTGAGTATTTGATTTCAGAATAAGCTTGCTGGTGTTGTATGTGTTTTTAATAGAGTTACTATTGATTGCCTAACAGTGGTAGCAACTTATTATGAGTAGGGTGAGAACAATCAGCATGGCTCAGTGCTCAGAAAAATTAGCTTTCTCTTCTTGTCTTTTCGAATCACTGACAATACAACAAGCCCCAAGGACAAAAAACCTGGAAGACACCTAGAACATACATTCTGTCAGTGTTTTGTCTTTTATTACATATTAAATATCAGTTCAAAGCAAAATTAAACGAAATCTGAGAATAAGAAAGAAAACAAATGGTGCCCTGCATTGTTATGAACCATATATTAACCCATAAACTGCTACTTGCTTTTGCTGTCACTTTTTAATAAACGTTACAATTACAAGGAAAAGTAAAATTTTAATGGAACTACAGTTTTTCATGCAAAAAGCATCACAATTACTGCAACACTGATCATTTACACACTGCCAATGAACTGTAAAACTATTAAAAACTAATGGAACAAGGCAACTGACACCATTGTTGAGATTCAGTAAATCACCAGCCAACTGCGCTTGAACTGGCTGCACACAAAAACACAGAGGCTACGCTGATGCTTTCAGGCTAGTCTAGTGCAGGCTCAATCCCAGGACAGTGGTACTGCAGTTCTGCCAGGGCGGCAGTGGTCATGAGCTGGCTGCTCAATGAATGTACAGCACTGACTGCTCCAGCTCCGTGCTGGTAAATTGTCTCTGGAAAGGACTATAGTCGATTGCAGCATTCAATGAATGTATGTCGCCGAATATATTCGGCTCTGACCTTGAGCAATTGCATTGGGAACAGACCATAGCCTGTTCGCAGGTTTTAAGGGTTAAAAGATATGGCATAATGTATTAGTTAACATGATTTCTTTTTGATATATTGAGAGAGGAAATGGCTTGTCTGAGGACTGCATTCAACTGAAGTGGGATAAACGCTATTAGGTCAATGATGGAACAACTAGAGTGCATGTCTACTGTGTTGCCATTGTTCAATGCTTAATCAGAAAAACTAGAGGACTCACATGTGTGAACCATAAAGTAACATTTAATCATTAATATTTTACTGCACAGATTTTTTAAAACTTCTTCATCCTTTAGTAGTGAGGAAACAAAGACTTCCTACAAATTTCCTGTTAGTGTAGTTTGAAATACTGTTTCAGTTGAATATTTGCTCAGTTTTCATCTGTTTCTACACCGATCAGCCACAACATTAAATCCACCTGCCTAATATGTGTAGATCCTCCTCATGTCACCCTTTGATCCTTAAGGCAAATGGGCTACAAACGTAGAAGATCATATCAGGTTCCACTCCAGTCAGCCAGAACAGAAAACTGAGGCTGCAGTGGGTACAGCCTCACCAAAACTGCACACTCAGACTGGAAAACTGTAGGAGTGGTCTGCTGGAAGAGGAAAGAGGAAGAATTTGGTGCCAACAGCATATATTCAACCAGTCGGACTGCTTGTGTCATCATTCCAAAGTGCTTGTGGTGTAATGGTATGGGAGTGTCTTCCTGGCATGCCCAGTAATACCAATCAATCACAGTTTGAATGCCATGACCTATTTGAGTATTGTTCCT
Organism: Polypterus senegalus; assembly: GCF_016835505.1. Lineage (NCBI taxonomy): Eukaryota > Metazoa > Chordata > Cladistia > Polypteriformes > Polypteridae > Polypterus > Polypterus senegalus. Next base: position 40,131 of record NW_024377621.1, read on the forward strand.
GACCTAATACACCTATGGCACAGTTTACGTGTTTTCTAATTATAGGTTAGTGTAAGAAGCACCTGCATTACAGAGACTCATAGGTCTGCCACAGTTGCAGATGAACTAAAACGTCTGAGTTTCCCAGACTGTTCTCTGCCGCTATAACTCTAGACAAAGAGGTGTAGCTATTTTAATACACAAAAATACAAATTTCAAAGTATTGGACACAGTCTCAGATCCAGATGGTAGATTTATAATACTAAAACTATCTATACAAAATCAAAGCTTATGTATTATATGTCATA
>NW_024377622.1:0-17512 GCF_016835505.1 Polypterus senegalus
GGAGAGAAGAGGAGAGGAGGATGAATGAGGATGAAGCAAAGAACATGGAGGAATCACAGAGCGAAGAAATAATAAATGACCAAATAATCAAACAGCAGTTGGGGCAGACAGAATAATAGGCTGAAACGTTAGAGTATGGAGATCGACAATAGTTAAATGGCACAAGAAAATTTTGTGGCAGGCATGGAACACAAAAGAAATGCCAGAGGAATGGGAAAGAAATATAATTTTTCCAGTATATAAAACGGGGATTCCTTGAACTATGAAAATTATAAAATGTAAACAAGGATAATAGAAAGAGTGTTGAGAACTAGCAATTGAGAATAAATTACAAGAAGAGCAAGGACGATTAGACACACAATCATATTTCACCATAAGAACCATAATTCATGAAAGATTAGAGAAGAATAAAGACATATACCTGGGGTTTCTTGATTTAAAAGCAGAATTTGATGCAATAAAGGAAATAAGTATGTATGGAAAGCATTTGACTCAACAGAAGCGCCAGAAAAATGAAAAAGTAACATTAAAAAAGAATTATTCAAAAAATGTGTAGGAATGGTATGATTAAATGGGCAAACATCACAGCAACAAAATATGGAAACAGGTATCAAACAGATATAGCCTCAGTCACCTACTCTTTGTGATGTATAGCCATTACATAATTAATTTGGACAAGGAGGAAATTAGAAATACAGCCTTGAGACTATAAGTTAAATCCTGCATTGACCCAGAATCTGATACATGTGGATGATGTAACATTAATTTCAATAGATGAGCAACAGTTACCAAGGAAATTAATAACATGGGAGAGCAGCTAGAAGCAAAAAGTATGATAATAAATGTAGAGAAAAGAAAAGCAGTTAAAAATAACAAGGGACAAACAAGAGAGAAATGGCAAATGTGGATACATGAGTACCGGGATACATGAGTACTCAGCTGGTGTTCTGTGCTACAAATGTATTGTGAGGAATATGAAGTGTCCTGCTGCTGTATGTACAGCTCTGGGGAATGAGAAACAGGGTTACATTGGTGCTGTGGGGGAAAACACCTTTTTGTGAGGGCAGAAGTCACCTCCCCAGGAAGAGTTGAATTACAGGGTGATAAGGATAAGTATAGCAGTGGTTTTGTGCCAAGCAGGCAGATGAGTTTGATGTCAGTAGGAATATGGGTTATTTAGAAAGACAGTAACAGGTTGAGAATAGTGACAGAATAGAATGAGCTTAAATACATAACAGTGTTGTCTTATATATCATTAAAGTTAAGTTTTCTCTCATATCCTTCCTTAAATTGCAGCAAGTACCTTTTTTGCTTGATGTCACAAATGTAATTTTCCTTAGGTTTTTATTGTAGCATACTTGGACAATGAGTTTATACAAGTTTGATAATTAATTTAGGATAAGGTATTTACATTTTTTTTATAGCTGGAGACTGGGCAGGTGAAGATACTTGCTCAGGGTTATGGAGTCAGTCGGAGTTCTTTAGTCACTGCACACACAACCTGTCTGTAATCAAGAAGTCCAAGTCTGTTATCAGAGGAGAGGCACTATTTTGTTTTCGTTGAAACATTCCTGTGGTCAAGAAAGCCATCCCTTCATATTTTAAGATGGAATGAGTCCAGCTGGTGATTCTTTTTAAGCAGGATTACAATACAGGAGCTCAAAAAAAATCACATTTGTCCAAAGATCAATAGATTTAACTAAGTTATCTAGTGAAAGAAAGCTGTATAGATAAGAAATCAGACATGGAGAACATATTTATTTTATGATGGGGAACAATTAAGCAGTTGGATTTCATTTTGTTGAAGTTGATACCAACATATAAACTGGGGTTAAAACATAGTAGAAAAAATTTGTTTACCAAAATGATACTTGTGCAGTAGCACACTCAAAAATTTGACAAACTATTTAAAAGAAAAATATAATAAATACATATATTTGCCCTTACATAAACTTTGCACATGTTTGTGGTATTGACTATTAGTCAGCAAAGCCCCTTATGAGCATAATCTAAATGTTAACTACTCAGTCCCATATCTACATATCTAACCAAGATGGCTTATGTATCGACAGGGAAACTGAAATGGTTGCTACAGTACCCTCCATAATGTTTGAGACAAAGATACATTTTTCCACGATTTCCCCCTATGCTACACAGTTTAAAATTACAAGTCAAACAATTCAGACAAAATTTCTGTGATTAAAGTGCACATTGCAGACTTTAATGAAAAGGTATTTTCATTCAATTAAGTCACAGCATGTAGAAATTACGTGGTCCCTTAATTTCAGGGCACTATAATGTTTGTGACAATTGCGTCACAGGTGTTTGTGATTACTCAGGTGTGTTTCATTGCTTCTTTAGTGCAGCCATAAGATACCTCTGCTTGCTTCTACCCTTTGGAGTCTGTAGTTGCCATTGTTCAACACGATGACAAGAGCTGTGCCAGTGAAAGTCAAAGAAGTCATTATGAGGCTGAAAACAACAATAAAATCATTAGAGACATTGGTAAAACATTTGGATTACCTAAATTAACTGTCTGGAATATCATTAAGAAGAAAGAATGCACTGGTGAGCTCAGTAATCGCAAAAGGACTGGTAGGCCAAGGGAGACCTCCACTGCTGATGACTGAAAAATTATCATTATGATAAAGAAAAAGCCTCAAATGCCTGTCCAACAAATCAGAAACAGTCTTCAGGAGGCAGATATGGATGAGTCAAAGAGGACTATCTGCAGAAGAGTTCATGAACAGAAATACAGAGGCCAAAAACAAGATGACCAGATTGCAGTTTGCAAAAAAGTACTTAAAAGACCCTGCAGAATTCTGGGAAAAGGTGTTGTGGACAGATGAGACAAAGATGAGCCTGTATCAGAGTGATGGCAAGAACAAAGTGTACAGACAAAAAAGAAACTGCCCAAGAGTCAATGCATACCAACCTCATTTGTTAAACATGTTGGTAGGGGTGTTATGACTTGGGCATCTGTTGCTGCCACAGACAATGACACACTTATCATCACTGAATATGTAAATGTTGATGGCAGTTGCACAATGAATTCTGAGGTAGATCTGCTCAAATTCCAGTAACTGCTTCCAAACTCATTGGATGGTGCCTGAGATGGAAATCTGTTAGCAGAAGTGTTATTTTTCCATTTTTTTTTTATCATCCCAAGGTATTCTTTATTTACTCAACCCAAGGGGCTTCAATTACAGAATATGCAAGTATATATAAGCATGACTGGCAGAACAAAGGCTCGGAAAGAAATTACAGCTAAAGCTTCATCAAAGTCTAAACAGGAGTCAAGTTCAAGATAGGGCCTGGCAGAGACTGACCTGGAACAGAATGGATTTCCCAGGACCTGACGCCACAGCATCATCTCTAGCTGAGAGTGAAAGTGAAAGTGCAAGTGCAAGTGAGTTGAGCCAGGAGACCTTGTTGATTGCAGAAGGTTCATTGTAACTGAAAATGGCCTTACTTTCCATGCTGTCAACTGTCCACCGCGAGCAGCATAATTGACTCCAACTGAGCTTCCTACTCCACTAGAGGAACTCAGAGAAGATCAAAACAAACAAGCTGAAGGTAATGATCTCAGCAATGATTACTGCAATAATTATCACACTCGTGGAGGACATAAATGAGATAAAGAGCAATATAAAGAAGATCACAATGGATATAAGGAAAGATATAAAGGACATAAACATGACAAATGAGAAGCTGTTTCAGGATATTAATGACTTGGAGAAATGTTTAAGTAATTGCTTTGAGGCAATTTTTAAAGGTATGCTACAAAAAATTGGGGAAAGATTACGGGAAAATGCAAGTAAGACTGAAAATAAATTTAGAGCATTTGATGCTCAGCTTGAAGATGTTAAGCAAATGTTCACGACTCATACTGAAATAGTTGAATTTGCTTCTGTAGCTCATGAAAAAGCAACAGCTACAAAATCTGAATGCTAAATCCAAATCCGAGTGCTTGGAGACAGACTAGCTGTGCTGGAAGATGCATATAGAAGAAATAATATCATTGTTAAAGGTCTAGCTGAAAACTGTGAAAGCCCAAATCCAGTGAAATTCATCGCTGAACTATTGTCTCAAATAATTGGAGAGGACTTTAAATCACACACCAGGATATCAGCAGTTTACCACATACATGGATAGAATGCCTCAAAAAGTAGGAGCCACACTGTACGCTTCAATGAATTACAACCTAAAATAAATCTGATGTTGCTTCTCAAATGCGGGATTATATTTGAAGTAACTGAATTACATTTTCCCTGATTTTCACTAACAACTAGCAAATTGATTTTACTCATTAAAAGTTCTAAACTAAATTTAGGTATACCTCTTGTATCCAGCTAAATTGAGAGTGGACAGTGTAGGCAAGTTTCCAGGTTTAGTTTAAGATGACTAGAAGAGTTAAAAATTGATCCGACACATTTTAAAAACATTGTGAGTCACATCTTCCTAGCAGAACAAAAGACTTTACCTGTAGTTTGGCATTGCAGTGAGACTTTGCTGAATTATACATTTTTTCCTCCCTGCACTTTAATTTTAATTAAAAATATATTTGTATAGTATGTGTGTGTGTTGTATGACGTATATATACATTATAAATATGTAAATTTTTTTAGACTAGACTGTTTAACATCACACTCTTGGTTTACTATATAGATGGACTATCATATGTTATCTGCATATCCATGAGCACGTTTAATATCTGAGTTTATTTTTGGCCTGTTAGAAATCAGTTTATAGTATTTGGATTGATCCAAAGATATTTACTCTAATTTTATCAGTGTTTGGAGGAGCATGTTTTGTTCTAGCAATGCTCTTCTCTAGCAAGTCAGGGATGGGACTTCATGAACAGTGTCTACCCTATTGAAGAACATAATAGCAGGCATGGTCTGGAGAAGAAGAAACTATATCTCATCTATCCTTTTCTATCATATTAAACTTACACATAACAATAGCTCATAGCCATATTCTGGCAGATATTGGAAATTAATTAAAGCTCATGATGTTAACAATGTACAACCGAGATTTAGATTCATATAGTTACTAACAGACAAGTTAGAAGTATTCTCTATGACCAAACGAGTGAACTTTGTGAGTGGAAATAATAAAGGTCTAAATTGAAAAAGAGGAAGAAGTATTCTTAACCTAAGAGTCTAAATGTCAAGATAGCTATTTTTACTGAGACACTTATCAAGAAATCAGTTAATGTTCAAAGAAACTGGACTGGCAAATATTCCACAAGCTATTACAAGAAACTAGTGTGTGGAATCTAATTCATAGAAGCAATTTCATTTGTGAGGAATCAGATCTGAGTGGTCATATGTATTGTTATGGTTATTATATTTAAATGAAATTTTTGATAATATGAAACCATTGGGGATAATGAGACTTCATCCAAAACAATATTTGACCATTACTAACTGAAGTACGCTCACAAAATTATTAGATTCGCTGGCAGAGATTTTAAATATGTTTTAAATCAGACATGGATAAGTCTTCAGCTACATCATTGTTCTTCAAGAATTGATTATTTGACTTTATAGATACATTTTGCATGATCAAACTTGAAAACGAGTATGTTATCTCTGGACCATGTCCTCTGATGTAGAGCTATATTATTTGAACCCCAATAACTCATTTTGCTGAAAGCTCTTAATCCCAGTTATTAGCTAATGAGAACTATGTAAATTTAATCCGAAGCTGAAAATTGATTTTTAGAGACAAAGTTCATCTAAGATTTCTGCGGAATACTCCTGGAATTATCTGAGGCATTTTTAAGAGAAATTGATTATATCTCTCCACACAAATTATAATCGAAGGAGAAGTGCCTCAAGATTAATCAGTGAAATTACCAGTGAATAGATCAAGAACACTTCAGGGGTAAATTGTATAACGTTATCGCTGACAAAATTTGCGTGCACTGTTTCCAGCTCACATCAGGATTATAAAAACTTTAAACTTTTAAGAACACATTTTACGCTTAGCTCAATCCTAGCATACATGTTTCTCTTCGGTAATTTGAAACTGACCCAGATCAAACAGTAGCTATGGTTCAATAATTGAGTTTCCTCGATTTTTTATAGATCCACATCCTGAACACTTTATAAATAACTGAAATTAACCGATATTGTTTATTGAGTTTAGGCCATCTGATTGTAATTCACCTGTAACAATATAATGGTCCAAACTATTCAAATACCATAGCTGCTTTAGCGTTGTTACTCTCACTGCACCTTCTTCTTCTTTCAGCTGCTCCCATTAGGGTTGCCACAGTGGATTATCTTTTCCATATTACTCTCACTGTCCACTCGAGTATTTATATCACTTATCTGAGTGTGGAATCACAGCTCTACAGCAGTGATCGAAGAGGATTATCGGTATACAGCATCTACACACGCTGCCTCAGCCATGCTGTCTATTTGAACTGCAGCCATGCTGTCTATTTGAACTGCACCCATACGCAAACACTGCAGAGCCTTTCCTGTAGGGACCTCACGGTTAAGAAACAGTTTTATTCCAAGAACTATAAAGGTAATCAATCAGTCCATCAAGTGCTCCTTGTAGAACTGTTTGTACTTAAAAGTACAATTACCTCACTGTAAACTTAGATACAGTTATAATATTCCACAACCGAGCCACTTTAGCATATTATTTTAAAACAAAATGCAGCAAAATGTTTATTATATTATACAGATAAAATGTTAACATCATTTAAATAATCTATATTGTTAATAATTAAACATGTGAGGACACGGTGTTGCAGTGCTAGCAAGGAGCTGGCCCGTTCAGAGATTGTTCCTGCCTCGTGCTGTTTTCTTTGCTAGAACTGGCATGACACTGGAAGGATGATGGATAAAATAATTAAACATGTACTAGAAGATATTTCAGTGTTCCTTAAAGATTTGAAGAATGCGGTTTAAGCTACAGAGCTAGCGCCTTTACAGAGGTGATAGTGTGGCGATTGGGTACTTGGGAAAGAAAAGGAAGGACAGGATGGGGGTTAGATGTTTGAAAGAGACAGTACTGCTGCAATAAATTATTTTCACGAAGGCTGCGCGCAGCAAGCATCTTGCATGATGCAGGAACAATCTCTGACAGGGTGTCAGCTGTCACTATCACTGCACCACCATGTTCCCATGTTAAATAACATGCTTCAACTCCTATCATCATGAAAATGATATCAAGTATACATCTCAGTATTTTAATTATTCAGAGGCTGTAATGGATTCTGTGTCCTGTGGAGGAAGAAAAGCCCGTCTTAAGAAGCATAGTGATTCACACATAAGAGCACATAGAGAACACATACAAAACAAAGCATTTAACATGCTATTTAGTTATAATGGGATTTGAGAAACTAGTAAATTAAATGATTTTAAAATCAAGTTTATGATGTTCTACTTTAATGACAAAATAAACTACTTGATTAAAGTGGAAATTTGAGGTTAAGTTGACATTTTGAGCTTTTTCTCCCCACTGTGTCCCTATTTTAATTCTTTTCTCTGTACTCTAATAAGCTTTCATATGACACTGAGATGGTAGGCTACAACTCGTCTTTCATGGCAACTTTGATATCTGACAACTTCTTTTTATTTTGGCACTGTGCGATTTGTGAACTTGAGCTTTGAGTTTCTCCGACACTCTATGTCACTCGATTAACTTCCCTTTGTTGTTTATATCAATGTTTAAACCAATAAATAGTATGGTTTTGCTTGGTATTACGCTGAAATGTTTCCATTTCCCCGTGTTTTGACCATTGCCTTTTCACAGAATGCTGAGCTTAAGGGCTATTTATATTGATTTGCATATTCAAGAGGAGTAATTCTGGGAAGAGTATGGAGTGGCAGCAGGCATGTGCACGTGTTTAACTTGTCACTGACTGAATTTATGGACAGAAGACGTTGAAGTTGGCAAATGCACAGATTTATGCATCTTGATTTTCAAGAAAATCTCATTCCCCACTGTCAAAACATGAATATTTTGAATGTACCATGGATCATGAATTAGTGGGTTACCTTCCACAGATGCCTCTTGCAGGCATCCTCACATAAATACCTAAGCCACTTCAACTTCTTCCTAATGATTGAGTTGAACAGTAGCTCCACTTCATGTTCATTTGGACTAGTAATACCGATTAACAACAAATTGAAAACCTTTCTCAAAGGTTTAACTCATCTTCACCACCACCATTCAGTACAATGCTTACAGTAATTCAGTACACTGTACTTGTAAACAACCATTCTAGCATGTACAAGAAGTCATCATAAAATGAAGGCAAGAGTACATAACCTGAAAATTGCAGAGATTCGATTCTCAAGTTGACTGCATCTTAGTACCATATTTGTGGTAATCATCAGCAGAATACAGTCTATAACCAACTTTAAAATTGTTAAGTTTAATGATAAGTATGGAAAAATAGCATGTCTGAAATAGCAAGATGAAATGGTATACTGATTCCCCATATTCTTGCAGAACCATTCCCAAAAAATATAATGAAGTATGGAGTTATCACATAACTGTCATTGTCATGCTGATGATGTTACAGAAGTGATGCTATAAATTTGGCAACGGTTTCATTATGTGTTATTCTCCAGTGAATCCTGGACATCTTGAATATCTCTCTATTGTAGGTAGCTTTACTTGCAAATAGGCCCCAGCATCCGGTTTTGACTTTTTGCCTTTAATTTTCAATTCTCATTTTTCCTTTTTGATTCCTGGTCACCTGATATTTCTGACATCTCAGTTCTAACTCCTTGACAGTCCTGAATACATCCTTGCCTGCATTTGTTATGTCCTCATTACTTGCAGTAATCTTTGGATACTTAAATGTTTTGTAACATCCCCAAGTGCAACAAATGCACAAAGACAGGATAAGCAGATCCTAATTTGTTGTCCCCTATCCATGCAAAAAAAAAAAGTTGGTCCATTGTTCCACTGAGGTGGTCTTCCTGAATCTGTAGCTCAACTATTGACTGACAGGTCATTTCTAATACCTCAAACCCAAATTTTCTAGGGTGGAGCGGGGAGTGTAATTGTTATCCATTTTATCAGCAGAACACACTTTACAGAATCAATTTTAGAAACTGGGGTCAACAATAGCACTGTGACAGTCTCAGACCGCTGTCCCTGTCTTCTGCACTATATTGAAGTGGCTTGTCAACAAAGGTAAAGCCTACAATCTAAAGGATTTTAGCTGGTCACATCTCAGCTCTTACTGCAGCATTACCACTGTAGTGTACTGCCAGTAAGTGTTAACTGAATACTCAAAGTACCAGACGGAACAGAAGATTAATCTTAATGAGAAAAATGTAGCAAAGGTCAAAACCAAAAAATCAAATATTTTCCAAATGTGCTATCTGTTACTAGGTACCTTATGATTAATGATCTCAAATTTTACTTAATTGTGCATGGGAGTTATAAAATTGCGAAGGACTCATGGGCACTTTCTTGTTAATTTTAAGGCCATCTTTAGCTTCATTAGTGTAATAAATGAAGTTTGGACCTTTACATGTAGATAAAGAAAAGCTTTAGCATCAAAGTAATTTACGTTTCTGGTCTCTATACACTTTGCCAACTCAGACCTAATGCTTAAATATTGCGTGCATGGGAAACAGTTTAAGGGCTCAGGTGATGGTACTTCTCCACCAATTCAGGGGATGGTGCTGTGTGATAACGTTCTCTCTTTTTCTCCCTCTGCAGACTGGAAGATTGACAGCTCTCTTCCACCAAGACCATTTCTGTTGTCCGTCTGCCTGGAACTACCTCTTCCTCCTCAGCTGCCATATGACTGGAAGACCTGGCATCTTGTGCAGTCAGAATAGGACTCAAGTCTGAGAAGACTCGATTTTGCATTTTGCGCACTTTATTTTGTTTTAAATCAATTTCAAAATCAAATCAAGTGCCTCAACACTCTGATTGTCTCTGTTAATCTTATTGCACTATACAGAGACCTTTTTGGATTATACAAGAAACCAGTGTCTGTAATGGACAAAAAGTGTCTGGAATACCATTTTGCTACTTCCAAAATGTTAATTAAAGTGTTTTCTCATTTGCCATTCTGTCTCTTTATTTTCTAACTCCCAGTGCTATACCAAGTGTTGGTCCTGCTTCAGCTGTAAGATTGGCTTCTCCTTTTTCTTGTATGTAAAAGAATATAAAAGATAAAAATAATTTTTAAGTAGCAGATTAATTCGCAGAATAGAGGATTTTGATAATTTTGAAGCCTGAGGAGATCAGAAGGGTTAATTTAACATTTTAATTATTCTCTGTATAGAACTTTTACTATGTATGTAGTAGTGTACTCTGAGCTTCTGCATATAGAAACATGATGGTAATGGTTAAAAAATCAAAAGAGGGTTATATTACCACAAACTCTAGTGGTCCACTTTCACACCTTATTCATCATAATATGGACACAGATAATTCTGAAAGACACTACAAAGATGACACCGTGTCTGAACAAGAACATTTTGCTAAACAAGGTAGCAGATTATTTTAAAAAAATGTTTTTGATTGGCTAGTAATTTATGATGGTACACTAAGACACAATAAATGAAAATTAATGAATTTGCTCGGTCCTTCTATAATTTAAGAATTTAAGGATCAGAAGAAGCAGTTAGTGTACTATCTCCTGTAACAGCAGAGACAAAACTAGTACAAATTCACTAAAAGAAAAGATAAATATTTACAATGTTCACAAAAATGTTACATGAAATAAACACAGAAGGTGTTACACTACAAACAGAAACTGCAGGAACTACTTTACATGGTGTTACTAGGTTTGGAAACCCTTCTAAATCTTCAGCAGGTATCTCAGGGTGACTAGCATTTCATCAATCACAAGCATGATGCAATATGGAGAAGGGGTTCTTGGCAGTTGTTCTTGCACTAGGAGCATTATCTTCTTCCTGTAAGAACCTGGCAAGTTCAGGTAGTGATTCTTGGTGTCTGTTGACTTTGACCTTCTGTTGGCCCACTCAATTGGCAATTTCCATAAGAATCCTATCACACTTCTGTCTAAAGTGGCCTTCTCCAAGCACTTTGGAACATCCTGTCAGAATTTTGTTTAGGTTAGAGAGGGTTGAGTCACATTGTTTGCAAAATAAATCTTTCTCTTTGCCCCAGATCTTAAGGTTATTTGGATAGGGAAAGAGATCGGCCATGGAACACTAGAAAAGCTCAACTTTCTCTGATCAGTACTCTAGAACTCATTCCAGGATAATGGGCACTCAAATACCTGGTGCCACTTTATCCTCTGACCACCAAGCTCTCTTTTGCCTTTGATGGTTGGTTGCCCTGCTTTATTTTTTTGCCTTTGTAACTACAAAGCCCCAGGCAACCTTGGCAGTCTATCTCAACAATCCCCTGATGTCTTTAATATGCCTTCACTTCCCTTGCCACTTCTTGGGGCTTCAGATTCCTGTGACAAATAATGGATTTATCGTGAGCCAGACTTTTCATCTTCAGATAAAAGCCCTATGCTGACTGCTCTTGGCTGAGCAACTTAGTATTCTTTCACAACTAATTAAATCAGTAAGTAGAGTATGCAGGTCTTGCTATAGAGATTGAGTGAGCTCAATGATGTGGGTAAACTCAACTATATTTGAAAACGCTACTGCACAATCTTTCCATTGCTTCATCTTGGGTCATGGGAAAATATTACCACAGTAATCTGAATATAATCCCATACTGAAAGCATGACACCTTACACTTCCCCAGCAGTTGGCTGTTGAAAGCTGCCTTGAGCTAATTGCTCAAATGAAGTTTGTAACTTTGCAAGGATTTGCCACCTTCATGGTCCTATCTAAAACTGTTTCTAAGGTATCGGATTTCTTGGTCCTCAATTGATGGAATTTTCTTTCCTTGAATGCTAAAGCTGCTCTTTATCAATTTCTCTTTCTAAATACTAAGACACCTAGATTTTGTCATGCCCACATTCTTCAACAAGTTTAAGGTCCACTATATTCCTTGGATAAATAGGGTCACCACAGTTATGTTATCAATAAAAGCTCTGGAGGCTGCATTCCACCTGCTTTTAGTAATAGGTTAATGGCAGCCACAAAAGGACTACAGCTATTATACATCCTTCTATGATGCCTTTCTCAAAGCCTTTGACATTTTGTGGTGAGGTTTCCCACAGTACATGTAATTTTCATCAAACCTATATGTGACATCACATAATTAACTCTTTCTACTGCTACGTGATAGTATTTCAATGATTTTTAATACATTTGCGAGGCACACTTGGGTAGGCCTTGGTGAGATCTAGCCATACAACTGTGAGTGTGCTGTCCCCTTTGCTTCCTTAAGGAGCTATCTTATAATTGCTTTGTGCACAAGATATCTAGAGTAACATTGGAACCATTTTTGTACATTTGGATCAATGCATTTGTTGGTGAGCAGATAAGTTGTTAATTTTTGGCAATGATAAAGTACAATATTTTCCATTTCTCATCTAAGAGAAATATTTTTCCTAGTTGAGAAACTGTTCAGACCTGGCCAAATTCAGCTCTTTACGGAAGAAGCAGCCTTTAGCCAATGTCCTGAGCCAAGGTTTCTGATTCTCTCAGAGTGTCCATAAATCCTAAAATAACCTCTGCAGAAACTACAGGCCTTTCACTACTGACCTAACATCTTCATAGGTGTAATCTGCCAAATTGAAATGGATGTGTGGCTCCAGAATCACTAATCCGATGGGAAATCTCTCAATGGGATACCTCTGGTGGCATCACCACATACTGCTGTGATGCTGCCTTTTACTTCTTCCTAAGAGCATATCATTCTCCCACCCTCTTCCTTAGAGCATATCATTTTTCCCACTTGTTGGCTTTCCATGGAGTTTAGTGGTAAACTGGAAAGGATTGTTAAAATAAGGCTTTCCTTTGTTGTCACTTTTCCCTCTGCTTTTTCTGGTTTACCCTGGTCCTGCACAGTTAAAGTAAGTTCTTCGCACCACACAGTTTAATTGGTTCGGTGCTCTTTTTTCCCTGTCATCTGCTTTATGTTACTTTAGCTCTTTCCATGTTTCCATAATCTGGTGCTACCTCCTACTGGGGTCTACTGAGGGTTTCAATTTAGAAGCATCTCACCATCCTTGATCCTCTCTGCCTAATCCCTTCCTGATTTCATCTCCTTTCAGGGGGCTGTCTAGGCTAATACTCAGGTCCTTTATGATCTCATATTCACCCCCTTCTCCTGTGCTGTGAGGCCCTCCTGGCCTTTGTCCTCCTCCAAATGATAAGTCAAACTGATAAACTCAGAGATAGTTCCCTGAGACCTAACAGGTACTTTGCTCTGCTGCATTTGCTCTTTGTGGTTGAACTTACTCTGGTGAATCTTTACTCCATGTTCATTCTTGAAGTTTTGCCTGCAGACATTGAAACTTCATTTGGATTCATCTTTCTGTCTTGTTGCATCCAATCCAGGAGTCCTTGTACCACTATCTATGTCTTCAACCTTATCGTTATAGTGTTACTTATCGCAGAGGTTCCTTGCAGGCCAACGCAGATGCTCTCTCCTGTGTCCACGACCTCTCGGTGCAGGTTGCCCAACCGGATGGGTCTGGGCTGGGGAGTCATGTCATACACATGCGAGTTGGAGGCAGTCAAAGAGCCTAAAGGTGAGTGAAATATCGTGAGACAGACGGTCATCCTGTGATGCTTACCTGAATCTCTTTTGCCTACAGAAAACCTGACGAAACTAAAAGCTCCACTTCCGGTTCAAAATGGCGAAATTATGTCACTTCCAGTTCGTCATAATGACATCACTTCCGGTCCCACAATTCGCTTCTTCCTGCCAACCATTTCCTGTCCCATCATTCCCTCTGTTATTTAAACGCCATTTTGTTCACAGTAAAACATTCAATGTACTAAAAATTAATCTGAATCAGTTTCAGTTATTATTGTCTGGGCGACAATATATGGGGACGTCCCCAAACCTTTTCTGTTTGCAGAAGACTTTTTCGCAAGATCATCTATCTATCTATCTATCTATCTATCTATCTATCTATCTATCTATTTCTATCTATCTATCTATCTATCTATCTATCTATCAAAACCCTAGAAATGACATATAGTGTTTAACTATAACCACAAGGAGACACAGGAATGTTTAATAAAAATTCAGTTATAACAATGAAGGGTGTACTGTTTGAAATGTACTGGAAACATTTTCAGGGCTGGTCCCTTTTACCCCTGAAATGTAAGAAGCATGTTCAGAAAATGGAAAGTTAGAACGGTCAAAGCACATCTCTTGCAGATATTAAAGTATTCAGAAATAATTGATAACATTAACAAAAAGCACTAATAGATACAAAACTAAATTATTCTACTCTTGAATGTCTTTGTCCAGCTTCTGGGGTTTGTCTAACATTTACAATTTGAATTTTTTATATGCATGACTTTGGGAATTAAGCTAAGCAATGCTAAAGATTCTCTTGAAGTTGTTTTGTACAGGAGGGATAATATGTATTTTGAAGTGAATAGGTAATGCTCGTTATATTCTTGAAATAACAATCAAGTTTATGTGACCTGTAAACAGAATTGCTTATACACTCAGTGGTCACTTATTAGGTACATATTGCTAGTACTGGGTTGGTCCCCGCTTTTGCCTTCAGAACTGCCGTAATTCTTCATGGGATAGATTCAACAAGGTGCTAGAAACATTCCTAAAGAATTTTTCATCCGTATTGACATGATAGCATCAAACAGTTGCTGAAGATTTGTCGGTTGCACATCCATGATGCAAATCTCACTTTCCATCACATCCCAAAGGTGCACTATTGGACTGAGATCTGGTGACTGTGAGGCCATTTGAGTTCAGTGAACTCATTGTCATGTTCAGAAACCAGTTTGAGTTGATTTGAGTTTTGTGATATGGTGCATTATCTTAGTAGTAGCCATCAGAATACGGTGCACTGCATTCATAAAGGAATGGATATGGTCAGCAACAATACTCATGTAGGATGTGGCATTTAAATGATGCTCAGTTGGCAACTAGGGCCCAAAATGTGCCAGAAAATATCCCCACACCATTTCACCACAACCACCAGCCTGAACCCTCACATATCCACCCAACTTTGTTGTTGCCTTAGGTTGTCCATTATTTTTGTTTAGGAAAGTTGCCAACCTTAGTGGAGAGAGCTAAGAGTAAAAATTGAAAAGCTAAAAATTTTCATTTTAACCGAATAGAGATTAAAAGATGACACGACAGAAGTGTTTAGAATTTTGAGAGTATATCGGTAGGTTGAATGTTAACTGTGACTTTACAATTTGTTCTTCAACTAGAACACAGAATCACAGATACATGTTTGCTAAGGGTGGATTTGCACAAACATTATCTTTTCACACAAGAGCCACAGATAATTTACCAAGCAAGTGTAGGAAACCACTAATTTTGGGTCCTCAAATCTCATAAAAAACTCCTCAATAAAAACATTTTTTTAAAAACCTCTTATATACTGTCATAAAACATTTTTGACGAATAGGCTGTAGCAGGCTTAAATAAAATGTCCATCATGCCTGTTTTAGGTTTGTAAGTATTGTGTCTGCCTCACCAAATTATTGAAATGTACCTGAAGAAACATCTCCTCTGCAAACAGCAAGGACGTCACCAACTACAGAATTTAACCTTTTTAGATATCCTATAAACTGTGCATTTCATCCAATAAAAAAGAATTAACAACATACATCTGATTTCAATCATTTTACAAATGTCTATATCATCAACTGAAAAAGTCAGTCCTTCTCATTTGGTTACTCTTAGATTAAGGCATTTTGAACATTTCACCATCTCCTTCCCATGGCTATTGATTTTCATTCTGGACTTTCTGGAGTGATTGCTTTGCTTTCATTGTCAGAATGCCCCCATTTGAACTGGTTCATCTGCTTTCATTTACATTACCTGGACTTGTTGGTTTTATCCATTTTCATTTCCAGCAGTAACTGTACTTTATATGGGACTGTGTCGTGTATGTTGTTCTTTGTTCTCCATTTGTAAATATCTATTGTCACAGAGGACCTGGATTTGCGGCAGCCCAGCTAGGATGGATGGTTTGTCGCCTGACCAGGAAGCCTTTATAATGGAGGAAGGAGGAAGCAGCCTCCTGGGACCATGTGCTTTCCCAGTGTAATAGGTGACAGCATCCTCTGGTGGATCTCCCACTGGGCTGCATAGGAGTGGCAATCCCAAGGCAGTACTGCTGGGCTTCTTGGGAGTGGCCAGGGATTGCTTCAGGAAGAAGTATTCATTGTTTTAGGGAGGTTAAGCCTGGCTCACAAGTGATTCCTGGATATGCTGTGATGGCACCAGAAGTATTCCCAGGTCCAGAATAAAAAGCACTCCATCTGACTCAGGAGCTGAAGTTGATTATGAAGAGACAACAAAGCCCATCTGGTAGGAGTGGAGGTGGAGAAAAGAAAAGAAGAAAAGAGTAAAGAAAGAGTCGTGCTGTGCTGTATTTTGAACAAAAGAAGCATGTTCCCAAATTAAGGGAGGTCAGGGACTGATTTGTGTTTTCGTTGCCTCTATACATTTTCATTTACTTCAGGAGCTGATAATTGTGGTTGTGCTTAACACATCATATTTTTATATATAGTCTTTATTTTACAAAAACTTTATTTTGACTTAATTAGCAGTCTTATTTCATTGACTAGGACATTTGGGTAGAGGTGGAGTAAGATATTTTTAAAAGAAGTGTGGTTTGCGTGGCAGTGTGGACTTCACTTAAGCTTTGCTTGAGTTTGTAACTTGCCATCTTCCAAATGTGAGCATGGTTGTTACAAGGTCAGAAAGTAAAAATATTTTGAATTTGTTTAATCTTACTGTTGTAAATTGCTGTATAATTGTGGCAGCAGTGTGGTGCAGTGCTTACTGGTAAGGTCAAAATCTAGACCTGGTAAATGTGAGTCTGAGTGTCCTCCTTTGTTTTCCAGTTTTCCTTCCACATCCAAAGACAAATGTGGTAGGCTAACTGATGAGTTTGAATTGACCTGCTATTAATGAATGTGTGTCAGTTAATGATTGCACATCATGATAGTCTGGTGAAAGTCTTCTGGGGTTGGTTTTGCCCTTTTCCTGAAGATGCCAAGATAGGCTCAATGTTCCTAAATGATGTATTAGATGAGGTGGTTGTTACAGGACTATATAAAATTAAAATTGACTAAGGTTTCAAATCTTTTCATTTTCTGATCCACTTTTTCCATGACAAGGTCACAGGAACAGCACTAATTTTCATGGCTGGAACTAACTCTGGTAAAACAACCCACCACAGGGCACACTCAATCATACGATTGGCAGTTAACTTAACTAGAATGCCTTTGGGGTGTGGGAAGAAACAGGAGCATCTAGAAGAAATAATGTGGACAGTCCACTCAGATGTTGACAGGATAAGGATTTTAAGCCAGTCTCGTGAAGCTATGAGGCAGAAGTAGTAATTTCATTAGTTTCATATGTCATCCCAGATGATAATAATTTCCTTGGATTAATAAAGTCTCACTATCTATCT
>NW_024377623.1:0-16959 GCF_016835505.1 Polypterus senegalus
TCAATAGTAAAATTACAAATTAAGCATATATTTATTCAGTTTCTTTTTTAACAATAAAACTGTTAAATGTAAATAATAGGCAAAAAAAAACATATTTATATATGTTACGGTAAGCATTCAAGTCAAAATAATTTACAAAAAGCCACCAATAGTCATTTATTATTAATTCCTTTTGGTTACTGTATTATTTTAAATACCTTAAAAAAAACATACTAAAAGTTGAACCCTTTGTTTCCTGTTTTTTCAAAGACCATATTTCAGCCATGATCCTTATTTCCATGAAAAAGTAGAAAAGGGAAAGGGAAAATTAAAACTACATGGTGAGCTCTGAGGTTGATGATCCAGTTGGTTTGAATTTTACAGTGGAACTGGTTAAACAGGTTAGTTGGAAGCTGGTCAGAAAAAAGAAAGCAAAGAAAGAAAGGAAGCAAACATGTAAAGCTAACAGGGCAGCTGAGGAAAAACAGGACTGAAATAAAGTTTTACTATAGAATGGGAATACTAAAGTTCGTTTTTTGGTGGACCCGGTGTCGTGGTTTTTTTCCCCCCATGGAACGTCAATTAGTCCCCATTCTTGCTGAAAATAAAACCTTTTTTTTTATTTTATGGTTTGTTATGTCTTACCTGTCCATCAGATATCCTTATATTGTAGATTTCCCCTCTTCCAAAAATTTACAGACTGGAAAAATAATAAATTTTTCAGCCCTTTCCCTTTTTTTAAATATTTTTTTAAAAAAAGTTTTCAAAATAAAACCCCTACAGTTGTAAATGGGGTTGGAGGACTCTTTCTCATATTCAGTCCTGGGAGGTCTTTTTCCAATGTGGTATTTCTTCTTTTTTTAAATTTAAACGTTTTTTTCTCTCATATTCTGGACCAGAAGAGTGTCCAGTGTGGGTTTACATTTATGGAAAATACAAAATACATTTTGTACTTTTTATATTTTTATATCAGTTTTCTTTTTTTGTAGTGTATGGTCAGTTAATTGTTATCTAACAATGACAACAGCAGAGTAGCAGAGAAGACACCGGGGAAAATAACAAGGGAAGGCTGCAAGTACTTATAGCTAGTGCCTTCACTAGTAAACAACCTGTTATGGCTTTAGTAAAAAGGCAGACAGATTTTTAAATAGGGATTGGGGGATTAACCCCCTTAGCGTTGACCCAAGCATTACCGGGCTGTGAAAACTGTACTAAAGGCATTAGTCCCAAGTGTCACTCTTTAGCGTAAACATCAGAACCGAGAATCACTCGGGCTGTAAAAGTGAAGACAGTGCTGCCATTCTTAGGAGAAATTGACTGAGTGCAGGTTTTCACTAACTATGAAATATCTGCACTTTACCAACAATGAAGACTTTGATGAGAATACCCATCCAGCACTCAAAATGAAGAAAATTGTGGAGATAAACCAGGAGATTGAATGAAAAATTTGGAGCGTTTACATTATGGATTGCGATGTCAGCATCATGAAAGTCTCATGGTATATAAGGACAGACTGTCTTGGATAAATTTGCATTGCATCAAAAAGGAGCAAGATTTGGCATAAAGCTTTACAAGGTTTGTGAATCTAAAATGGGATATTTTTGGGATTTTGGATCTTTCCCGGGAAAAGGGACAATGTTTGATCCAAAATACAAGCAGTACAGCATTGCTACTTCATCATTCTGACTTTGATAGATGCTCTGCTGGATCAAGGTTACTGTGTAACTATGAAAAGTTTTATACTTTGCAGAACTATCTGACATCTTGCTGCAAAGAAAGATTGACACATATGGAAAAGTGCATCCCAACTGTCTTGGCATTCCTGAAGACTTTGACAGAGCTAAATTACAGAAAGGTCGCTAAGTAGCTTAAAAAAAAGGGGTAAAGTTTTTGTGTTGAAATGGACAAAGAAAGATTTTTGTCTTCTTGGCACTGTATAAAATACAACTATGGTCAATTGTACAGGCAAAAAGGGAACAAACGGGTTACGAGCCTTGTCTGTGGTTGACCGCTACTGTGGATCAAAAATTGACTTCTTTCCTTTATGTGGAGACAACAAAATAAATACCACAAAAATATATTTGCACCCGGGTGAAACAGGTGCACTTGGAATGCTTTTGTCTTATATAAACAAAAAGCTGCAAAAGTGTATCTCCTGCAAACTTTACATGCCAGCCCCACATCCACCATCCCACTACCCGCTAAAGAGATGCAATCAATCCTGCACATTGCATATAAATCCCAAATGTCTTTTTAGAGACATTTTTTTGATTAAATCGTACCTCCAACAGAAAAAACAGAATCCAACCCCATACCTGTGCTGTATATAAACAAAAGCTAGCAAAAGTGTATCTCCTGCAAACTTTACATTGCCAGCCACACATCCACACCATCCCCACTACCGCTAAAGAGATCGATCAATCCTGCACATTGCATATAAATCCAGAGTGTCTTTTAGCAGACATTTTATTTATTAAATACCGTACCCCAACAGAAAAAAACAGAATCCAACTCCCTACCTGTGCTGATGCTGTTCAAAAACTGATAAATCTGAAAAGAAAATCAAAACTTGTTAAGAAGGCAGGCTCCATTGTAGGATTAAGTTGGACGGGTTTTAAAATCTGTGGCAGAGCGACAGGCACTGAGCAAACTCCTGTCAATCATGAAGAATCCACTGCATCCACTTAACAGTGTCATCTCCAGACAGAGGAGTAGCTTCAGTGACAGACTTTTTTTCACCGTCCTGCTCCACTGACAGACTGAGGAGAGTTCCTCCCCACACATGCGACTCTTCAATTCCACCCGGGGGGTAAATGCTAACATTAATTTTATTTTATTTTTTCATTTTATTACTATTTAATTTAATATTGTTTCTTTGTATCAGATACTACTACTGGATTATTAAATTTTCCCCCTTGGGATTAATAAAAAATTTTATCATCTATTATCTATCTATCTATCTATTTTTATCATTTTTATCTATCCATCTAAAAGAAACACACTATTATTGTCCTGACTGTGCTTTTGGATTAATTTTTCACGACTTTAATATTTACCAAACAAAGCAATCATTTTGAGACTATATATGTTTTCTTTGTTCTTTATTTCACCTTGTACAATTTCTTGTATTAGGAATTTGTTATTTTTTGCACCCCCTTGGGGCGGGGAGGGTCAGCCATTTTACAGCACCCCCGGAGCAACACAGGCTAAAGGGGCTTGCTCAAGGGCCCGGGAAAGTAGGATTTTCTTTTAGCGTGACGGGTTAAACCACAAAAATTTTTTGGATAAGTGCAGATCCCAGCCTCAGAACCACCCCATTTTGGTATCATTAGTAATATTTTAAAATTTTTGTTTTACTGTTCATTTCCTTTAATTATTTTTTTTATTTTTATTTTATAATTTTTATCATTATTATATTTTGGGTTTTAAAAAAATATATTTTCATTTCCCAAAAAAAGCACAGTTTTTTTCATTTTTTTTAATAAAAAAGCAGTCAAAGAGGGTAAATGAAAAATCTAAGCTAACAAAAGTTTGTAACCAAAAAATTACCCCCCTCTTTTTTTCAAAAACCCAAACAATAACAAAAAATGTTGTCGAGATAATCATACTTTTAAAAATCAAAATAAAAAAACAAAACATATATCACATTAACGATATCTACCCAATTTAGATGACCCCCGGTTTTTTCTCCTTTACCCACAATTGATGAGGAAAACATAACAGCGAAAAAATTGAAAACAAAAACCCTAACGAAACAATAACGGTTAAAAAACAAAACATCGGAGAAGGAATTTGTGGTGATGATAATTAAAAGCCTAAAGACGGGGAAAAAAATGTATATTTTCGAATATAAATCTAGCTACATATAATAAAAAAAAAGCCAGCTTTGAAATTATGAATTGACAAAAATACAGATACTAGAAAAAAAAAGATTGCTTTTTTGGGGTCCCAAATTAAAAAAAGGTTTTGGGAGAAAAAAAGGGCCTTAAACTGAACGAGAACCCCTAGGTTAAATGGGGCACTTTTTATTTTGTCATTTACAGCCAAGGGTAAATCAGCTTTAAAAAAAACAAAACAATTAAACACAATGAATGTCTTTTTTAAAAAAGTTTAAGACTAAAGGAAAATGGGGTTTGGGGTGCTTAACAAGCAAATAAATAAAAAAGAAGCCGAAAAAATGCTTTCAATTACAACCCAGCATCAACAATTGGCTTAAAATTAGCAAACTAGTTTGTAACAAAACCTGCAGTCATTGTGTCCCCCCAGGACCAAACATGAGGACACCTGCTGTATTATGTAGAATGTTATACGCAAATACACAGTATTATTCATAACAGTGTACAGCTTAAAAAAAGAATTACAAAAATAGAGTATTGTCAGGAGTTACCACAGGTGTCTGTGTTAAAAGTGGGGTGAGAATGCAGTTTTCCTTTTGTTCATTAATAAAAGATTTTCACTTGTTTTGGCTCTTGTGAATCTTGTGAATTATGAATTGCTTCAAGTGCAAATATACAGCAAAGTTAATGAAACACTACAGTTACAGATTGTCTGCAAAGAAAGCCGGATGGTGAGCAGTGTTGGTAGTTTCAGATCCATTCCTCATGGACCTTAGTTAATTTCTTAGGGTGACATAAGGCAGCTGCCAGGCTATTTTGAATAACTGTTTTTACAACCAACTCATGCATCTAAACAATTTTAAAGTCACTTTGCTCTGATACAATGACTGTCACCTTGACACTTGAACAAAGCTTATGGTCCATGCACACCATTAATATACATTTCAAAGCTGAATTGTTTAATATAAGAGTTTAGCTAACATTAGCCAGCCTGATGTGTAATCGATTGTGTACAAGCCATGTATTCTTTTACTATTTTTTTACTGCCCTTAATAAAATCAGTAGCAGTGCTGCAAGAACTGTGGTGGAAGGTTTGACAAGCATTTCAGTTTATTCTAGGCATAATTAGGATGCATTTTTAATTCAAGCCACAGTAACCAAAGTGTTTTGATGGATGGCAGTTTGGCCAACAATAGTCATTGGGACAGTTGCACAACAAAATGTCCATTTTAAAAAACAAGAGTGTTTATGTTGTCAGCAGGGAAGGTAAGAGAGAAACAATAAAAAGCATGATATTAATAGGGGCTGCAAAGGTGGCACAGTAGTAGGCTGCTGCCTCTCAGTCAGGAGACCTGGGTTCACTTCCCGGTTTGCATGTTCTCCCCGTGTCTGCGTGGGTTTCCCTCTGGGTGCTCCGGTTTCCTCCCAGTCCAAAGACATGCAGGTTAGGTCATTGGCAATCCTAAATTGTCCCTAGTGTGTGTGTTTTGGTGTGTGCCTCTGCGGTGGGCTGGCGCCCCGTCCAGGATTTGTCCCTGCCTTGCACCCTGTGCTGGCTGGGATTGGCTCAACAGACCCCGTGACCCTGTGTTAGAATATAGCGGTTGGAAAATGACTGACTGACTGAATGATATTAAAAGGAATTGTAGTGTCAAAGATCAGTTCTAGTTTGGTAGTGACAGTAATATAAATTCAATAATTATTAGTATGTGCATATTTTGGGATCTCCTTTCCTTGGCCCTTTCTCTTATGGAGCAAAATTGTATAACTTCTGCACATTTTCCCCTTTTACTGGTTGTGATGGGGTCCCAAATATAACAAAATGGGTGTGAGGCCTCCCAAAATGATGCCCAACTTGTGCATAAAAAGGGCACACAAATAATCTCTATTAAAATTAGTATTTATTAGAAAAAAAGAGTAGGAAGAAGGCAAAATTGCTCAAAAGAGCAAAATGGCTGCAAACAGTTGCTAAAAAGGCAGGTCTACAGAAAACAAATACAAAACACAAATCCAAAAGAAAAAAAAAATAGGGACAGAAGCAAAATCTATACTAATAAAGGCAAAGCCCTCACTGACTGACTGACTGACTGACTCATCACTAATTCTCCAACTCTTGTGTAGGTAGAAGGCTGAAATTTGGCAGGCTCATTCCTTCAGCTTACTTACAAAAGTTAAGCAGATTTCATTTAGAAATTCTATGAACGGTCATAATGGCTCAACAACGTCCGCCATGTTGAACTTTCTTATTCATGGCCCGATCTTCATGAAATTTGGTAGGCTGGCTTCCTGCGCTAACCGAACCGATGTCGTACTTATTTGGTGGTATTACGCCACTGTCAGCGCCATATTGAACTTCCAACATCACTAATTCTCCAACTTCCCGTAGGTAGAAGGCTGAAATTTGGCAGGATCATTCCTTACAGCTTACTTACAAAAGTTAAGCAGGTTTCATTTCAAAATTCTACGCGTAACGGTCATAATAGGCCAACAACCTCCAGCATGTTGAACTTTCTTATTCATGGCCCCATCTTCACGAAATTTGGTGGTGGCTTCCCGCGCTAAACAAAACCAATGTATACTGTACTTATTTCGGTGGTATTATGCCACTGTCAGCGCCATATTGAACTTTCCAACATCACTGATTCTCCAACTTCCCGTGTAGGTAGAAGGCAGAAATTTGGCAGGCTCATTCCTTACAGCTTACATACAAAAAGTTAAGCAGGTTTCATTTGAAATTCTATGTACGGTCATAACGGTCAACAACGTCTGCCATGTTGAACTTTCTTATTCATGGCCCCATCTTCACGAAATTTGTAGGCAGCTTCGCGTAACCAAAACCAATGACGCATTCTTATTTTGGTGGTATGACGCTTCACTGTCAGCCGCCATATTGAACTTTCCAATGTCACTAATTCTACAACTTCCCGTATAGGTAGAAGGCTGAAATTTGGTACTTATTTCGGTGGTATGATGCCGCTGTTGGCCGCCATATTGAACTTTTCAACGGTCTTTGTTACTTATGGGCCCATCTTCAAGAAATTCGGTAGCTGCGGCTTCCCAACGCTTAACTGAATCCTACTTACGCATATATATACGTCCATAGCCTGCAGCTCGATTACCGTGTGAGGCAGCGTGGGTCCCCCATCCCAACACCTCCCATGTTGTTGGCTGCCTGCCTATATAAGGCTGTCTGTCGCCCAGTCTCTATATTCCCTCCTTGCTAGCCACGAATTTACGCTCCCTGCTGATAACTACAGCCTTCTTATTTAATCCATGGCTTCTCCGCTGTTTTATTGTTTGTTTGTTACGATTATAGTTATTGTGTAGGTATTTTAGACTTACTTTTACATTGTTCAGGTACCCATTTGCTTTATCTTCCAACCGACCCGATTGACATGTTTTCGGGTGATCACCATCGATCAAAAAACTGTCACTTAGGGGTTCCCCATGCCGGGAGATGGCACCTGCCTTTATCATTCTCTTTGTTACAGTGGGCCCCCAAACACCGCCTGGAGCATGACGGGTCCAGCGGCCCCGGGCAGGACCTGATCCTTCGGGGAAATTGATCCCCAGCGATACGGAAACATGCCCGCCCCCCCCCCCCATGCGTTTTCTAAAAGATGGTTGCAATGCTTTTATAACCCCGCCAGATGGAGCATTGAATCTTCAGTTAATTTTCCATTTCCAGGAAGCCTATCCGTTTTTTAAATATCTGTATAGGCGTAAATTTAAACATAGTTTCATAAATAGATGGCTAAAAAACAACAAAAACCGAAAAAAACAGATTATTTAAAAATCACCAATACACAAACCCATGATGATTATGCTATTTATTATTAAATAATGAATTAATAAAACTAGTTATAAAATTTTTTTATTCTAGACTATAAGTGAAAAAAAAAACAAGTTACGTAGGCGGTTGATAAAACGCTTCGGTGGTGCAATGCAAAAACTGCTGTTTTCGACCGTGCTATAAAAAATCATCAATTCAAATATTAAAAATTTCCCCCAACACCCTTCCTACATTCCACTTGTATTTTTTGCAGTGTACAATCTCTCTGTGCTATTTTCCCTATTACCCCAATGAGCACCTGACTTTTGTATTTTTTCCCCTAAAAAAAACCCCATTTAAAAAGGGCCTCCAAATAAATCACATTGAGTATAGGCGCCCCAAATAAATCACATTTGAGTTAAAAGGGGGTTTTTTATTAAAACAGATTGTAAATTTTGGGGGGGTTTAAAAAGCGACGAAGAATGGAACTGAATTTTTAAAAAAAACTAACCTTTACAATTATCTCATTTACATATTGTTTCAAACAATATTGCATTATTATAAAAAGGACTTCCCTGTCTGCCTATCATATGGCCTTTCCCTTCCTACTATCTATAAAATTTACCCCCTTAGCTGTTTTTATATATCTATTATAATCCCTTTCCCCTGTTTATTTATATATCTAGTGCCTTTTTGCCTTCTGTCTTTCTGCCTGATTGTTTTTCCAAACTCACTGCTCTGTACTATTCCCCCTTGCCCTGGGTATAAAGAAACACACCAAAACAACTTTGGGAACGGGAATTTGGGGGAAAAACCGGGGCCCATTTACAAACCCAGATAAAAAAGGCAATATATGAAAAACATCTGACTAACAATATTATTTAAAACAATAGCGCAGAGGGGGTTTAAATTTGCCAAATTGCATGTACTGGCGTTGAAAGTGCTGCACTGAATAAGCTGACTCCCTGTAACAGCGTGTATTCAAACCCGACCTGCCTAATTTTGCATTTTTAAACTATTTTAGAATAAAAACATACATTTGATTTCAGTCGTCTGTAGACCCCAGTGTACATTAGGGAACGTTTGGGGGGGTGAAAAAATAGGACACAGGAAAAAAAAAATCTAAATGTCAAAAGTTAAAAAGTCGACATGTTGACTTTATTCAATTTCCACTTTACTGTTCCAAATTTTGTCGAATTAAAAATTCATTTTCCCCTTTCTAATAGTTTATTTTGTCGTGAATTCAAACTAAACAAAATCAAAATGAATGTTTAATTTACTAGATTTTCCAAACCCCTCATTAATTAATAGCAATTAAATCTTTTTTAAGTGCCCCACCCAGTTAAGTTGTGTTTCAGGTTACGTAGAAAGGAACACCGTGAAATTTTTTTTCCCAATGATCATTTTTTCCACTCTAAAACTCCACTTCACCCCAGATAATCAATCAAGGCTTGGGCGGAGGTTTTCCCCGTTTAAGTCGTTGGGGATAAAAGCACCAGAACCAGGGGTTGTCAGACCCAAATCTCTGCGACAGCCCGGACATTCTCTTTAAATTCTTGGACAATTTGGTTTTGGGTTTTTGTCCCCCCGTTCAATGTAACCCATGGGTCTCAATCACAAAATCACCCAAAACACTGTAAACAGATGACACAAAAAATTTATATACCTGAAATTCTTTTGAACATTTAAAAATACAGTATAAAAAAACATAAATATAAAACAATCAACTATTTTGTTAAAGTCAGTCTGCTGTTCGGGTAATTTGGGGGCCTTTAACTTTGGCACAACTGCCAAAAATCCCCCGGGGGTTTTTTGTGTTTGGGGGCCCCCGCTCCCTTGTGGGTTTGTCTGAGCTGGCAAACACAAACAATTTTGGCCACAGGAAAAAAAAACATTTTAGCACCATCTAACAGTCAGTAATAAGGAGAAGTCAGTACATTCTCCGTTGGTTTCCATTCCACTCCCCCTAAGTTTGTTTTTTAAGAAGTTCTGAAAACTAAGAAAATATTTTGTGTCACTTAAGCCGAAATACACGGAAAATGATCAAGTTTTTAATTGTTGTTGTCTTTTTTCTCAAACATGATTTTCCAACTTGGCGTTTATAAAGTTTTAGACAGACGTTAAAAATCCCCCCCTAAAACCCAAAAAAAAACACACACACCAAAAGAGCAAAGGGGGCCCCATTCCACCCCCAACCGCTTTTGTCTTGTAAATGGGGGTATCCAATTCACCTTCAACCCCCACCACACACACACCTTTGTCTGTACTGTACCCCCTGTTCTGTTTGTTGGGCACTTGGTTATACAAGTATTTAATGTATAAAACACTAACTTCCTGGTTTGTTTTATTTTAAATTAATTTTTACCTTATTCAGCAAAATAAACAATGTTTTCTTTGTGTTAATTATTAACAAATTGGATTTTTTAATTGGACAAAAAAAAAACCATCCCTTTTTTTAGGACTGCTGAACAGCGTTTCATGGTTTAATCAACGTTTACAAGACAAAGTTAAACTTTGAAAAGAGAGGGTGTTTTTGCGCTCCTGCATTTCTCCCGTTGGGGCCCCAAACAATTTTTAGACGGTCTAAAGAACCCCCCCCCCCCAAAAAAAAACACCAAACAATTGCGCCCCGCATAGTCAGGGTTCTCCACTGGGTTTTCCCCCCTGTTTTGGTTTGCTCTTTTATGGAGTTCTTAAAACCCAAAAAATTTTTTATACTGAAAAAATTTTTATGGGTCCCAAAAACACAAAAACCAAACTAACGATACATATGATCAAGTGTTTAAAATTTTTTCATTTGTTTCTATGACCGAAAATATTAAAATTATTATTTTGGCCAACTCTTTATATTTAAAACAAAAGCGTCTCCCATTTTTGCCCATTTTTTGTAAGTAGTTGGTTCAAGTAAATTTTTTTAAATCCAAACAATCCCCCAACAATTAAAACCACCGACTTTAGAAATAAAAAGTTTTTTCAAAACTAGTCAAAAGCTTTTAAAACCCCCCTCCCCTCCCCAGTGTCTTTTAATCAAATGTGCTGATAAAAAAAAAGCTCAAGTACCGTATTCCATCCCCCTGATTAGACGTCAAAACTTCTCCCACTCATGCCGTTGGTTATCTGGGAGTGAATGGAGTTTTAGAGAAAAAAAGATCATTATTTTGGAAACACCCTTTCCCGGGGTTCCGTTCTACATAATCCGGTAAACACATTTTTTAAAAAAAAACGTTTTCATAAGTGTAAAAGACAAAATGAAGCAAAAATATATAAGGAAGCCTGAAGTCCAAATATCAAACACTTTCAAAAAGGGGAAAAAAAAAAGCAAGCTTTTTTTTCAAAAAAAAAATAACTGCAAAAAAACCCCTTAACATCCCTTGACCTTTTTACCCACTGCCTCCGGGCTTGAATCACTCCCCCCTGCAGGGCAGAAAACCGTGGTTCGATCCTGCACCACTTTGTTTTGAATAAACTGCTCTTATTCTTACTATTTTTGAATAAAACATGCATTTGATTTCAGTGTGTTAAAAATGAATTTATGATACTTTAAAAGGGTTTGTTTTTTTTTTTTCACTTTTCATTCTCTCAGTCGGTTCAGGATCCTTTTAAAACCCCCCAGAATGTGTTTTCACATAAAGATCGCCTGGCCCCAGTGTACTTGTGACCATTCCTACCAATCTTTAACTAATGCCCATGCAGTTTTTGGGGGTTACCGCTATTTTTTTAGCACCCTTCAAACCAGGAACATATGTTTGGGTACAAGAATAAAAAAAAAGTGCACTTTTATTCTAGACTATAAGTGAAGAAAAAAAAAAAGCAAGTTACGTAAAAACGGTTAATCGAACTGCGGGGGCAATGCTAAAAATTTCTGATTTCCCCATCCGTTTATAAAATCATCCCTTCAAATATTTAAAAACCCACACCCTTCACATTCCCAAAAATGTGTACTTGTTGCAGTGTACAATCTCGTGCTTGGTTCCTTACACTGGAAAGCATGACATTGTACTTTTTTTTCCCGTTTAAATAACATTCGGTATAGGGCCCCTCCAAATAAATCACATTCGGATGGGGCGCTCCAAAAAAACACGACATGGCTCCAAAAAAAACATTAAGCATGCCCCAAATAAATCCCTTTGAGTTAAAGGGCCCCCAAATAAATCACATTCGGGTTTTAAACCTTCCCCCAAAAAAAACCCTTTGGTTATAAAACTCTTTTTGTGAAAACAATTGTTTTATTCAAAAAGAAGCCCCAATATTAGCGCAGTCGGGTTTGAATCCGCTGTTACAGAAGGGGTCAGCTTATTCAGTGCAGCACTTTCAACCAATACAGCAAATTGACCCTATTCAAACCCCGACTGGCCCATTTTTTTCAAATAATATTGCATTAGTGCGATGAGTTTAAAATATTTTCACTTTCATTCATCTTGCGGGTAATCAACCGTTTTTCCCCCACTTAGTTGCATGTTGCTGTATGGCGTTTTTTGTCCAGGACATGCAGAGGACAGAAAATCAGGATAAGTTAGCTATTTCCAATCAGAAGACAGAGAAGGCACTAGATATATAAATCAGGGGAAAGGGACTGTATAATAGATATATAAAAACAGCTAAGGGGTAGATATATAGATAGGTAGGTAGGAAGGGGCCTATATGATAGGGGACAGGGCCCCATATAATAATATAATATAATATTATAATTATAATAATAAAAAAATAATGTTTAAAAACTGGGTTAACTCAGGGGCTAAAATTTTGTAGCGTTCTTAGAAAAAACGCCATCTAGTGGTGGAACCAGGTAAAATGAAAAAAAGGGGTGGGGCGTGTTTCGGAAAATTTGACCCTTCATCGAGAGGAGGGGGGTCAGGCCTATAGGGGGGGGTCCCCTCGCCACCGCACCCCCGGCCCCGGCTCCATCGCTATTGCGGTCACTTTGATATCCATTTTTCTTTTGTTTTTAATACTGGGGCAGATTCAAAAGGGTGGACTGATGACAGTACAGGAGATAATTATTCTACACAGGAGCACCAGAAAGTGAAATGCTTAAGCCCTTCACCTATGGTTCTGCATTGAGTTGATGGCTGCCGTTTGAATTGTTGGTTGTCACTTTCAAGTGTCCCAAAATGGCAAATTTTATCCCTTTTCAAACCCCAATGCCTTTTAAACATCTTAGATTCACAGGTGACGATTTCAGTAGTGGACACTTTGATGTTTTGAATGTTAAACACTCAAAAGCTGGATGTGAAGTTATCATAAAACCGGTTGTAGCTTCAGCTTGACAGATGCCGAATGTCTCTTCACACAAGTCCTACAAATACTGTCGTATTGAAACAAACCATGAAACTCAAACCGATTATGACAGCAGCAATCCAAGCTGTAGATTTGAAACAAGATTACTGTTCACATGGCCAACTGTCGTTGCATGCTCAAGAGTAAGCTCAGCGCGTTTAATTCGTTACAAACCTAGGCAACTCACAATGTGATACACAAAGAGATCCTTAACAAATAATTATTGGTATATTTTCCTCAGTTTAAAAGGTTTAATTTTCTCTTGATAAAAATTTTAAGGCAGTATTTGCCACTGCTGGGTGGGTATTTTCTATATATACTGGTCAAAAAAAATAAAGGAACACGTTTTAATCAGAGTATAGCATAAAGTCAATGAAATTTATGGATATTAATCTGGTCAGTTAAGTAGCAGAGGGGTTGTTAATCAGTTTCAGCTGCTTTACTGTTAATGAAATTAACAACAAGTGACTAGAGGGGAAAAAATGAGATGACCCCCCAAAAAAGGAATGGTTTAACAGGTGGAAGCCACTGACATTTTTCCCTCCTCATCTTTTCTGACTGTTTTTCACTGGTTTTTCATTTCGCTATGGTCAGTGTAACTACTGGTAGATGAGGCAAACCTGGACCCCACAGAGGATGGACATCAATGTGTGCTTGGGGCCAGAAGGTTTGCAGTGTCTCCCAGCACTATCTTAAGGGCATGGAGGAGATTCAGGAGACAGGCAGTTACTCTAGGGGAGCTGGACAGGACCATAGAAGGTCCTTAATCCATCAGCAGGACTGGTATCTGCTCCTTTGGACAAGGACAAACAGGATGAGCATTTCCAGAGCTCTACAAAATGACCTCCAGCAGGCCACTGGTGTGAATGTCTCTGACCAAACAATCAGAAACAGACTTCGAGGGTGGTCTGAGGGCCCAATGTCCTCTAGTGGGCCCTGTGCTTACAACCCAGCCAGTGGAGCTCAATCGGGATTTACCATAGAATACCAGAATTGTCAGGTCCACCAATGGCACCCTGTGTTTTTAACAGATGAGAGCAGGTTCACCCTGAGCACATGTGACAAACGTTGAAGGGTCTGAGAAGCCATGGAGAATGTTATGCTGTCTGTAACATCATTCGGCATGACCAGTTTGGTGGTGGGTCAGCATGGTCTGGGGGCATATCCATGGAGGGGCCTGACGACATCTAAAAAGCTAGACAAAGACACCTTGACTGCCATTAGGTATCAGGATGAAATCCTTGGACCCATTGTCAGACCCTACCTGGTGCAGTAGGTCCTGGTTTCCCTCCTAATGCACGACAATCCCCGGGCCTCATGTGGAAAGAGTATGCAGGCAGTACCTGGAGGATGAAGGAATTAAAACAATTGAATGGCTTCTCCCCATCCCCGACTTAAACCCAATAGAACATCCGTGGGACATTATGTTTCGGTCCATTAGGCGGCTAGGTTGCTCCTCAGACTGTACAACAGCTCGGGGATGCCCCCATACAGATCTGGGAGGAAATGCCACAAGACAAAATCCGTCTCTCATTGGGAGCATGCCCAACGTGTCAAGCATGCATACAAGCTCATGGGGCCCACAAGATACTGAAAAGCATTTTGGAGTAGCAGAAATTAATTTTTTGAAAAATGGACTAGCCTCCCACATCTTCATTTCACTCTGATTTTAGGGTGTCTACACAATTGAGCCCTCTGTAGGCAGAAAACTTTTATTTCCATTAAAGACTTGGCATCCTTTTGTTCCTAAGACATTGCCCTGTCGTTATTTGTATAGATATCCAACTTCATATTGAGATCATGTATCTAATGTGTTTTTTAAAAATGTTCCTTTAATTTTTGTGAGCAGTGTATATAACATATGTGTATATGTAGATATGTATATAGATATGTATATATGTATATAAATATGAAGATATGTATGTATATATATGTATATATACACTCACCTAAAGGATTATTAGGAACACTGTTCAATTTCTCATTAATGCAATTATCTAATCAACCAATCACATGGCAGTTGCTTCAATGCATTTAGGGTGTGGTCCTGGTCAAGACAATCTCCTGAACTCCAAACTGAATGTCAGAATGGGAAAGAAAGGTGATTTAAGCAATTTTGAGGGTGGCATGGTTGTTGGTGCCAGGCGGGCGGGTCTGGAGTATTTCACAATCTGCTCAGTTACTGGGATTTTCCCCAACCATTTCTGGGGTTTACAAAGAATGGTGAAAAGAAAAACACCCAGTACCCGGGGCCCAGCCCCTGGTAAAATGCCTTATTGATGCTAGAGGTCAGAGGAGAATGGGCCGACTGTTCAAGCTGATAAGAAGAGCAACTTTGACTGAAATAACCACTCGTTAAAACCCCAGGGTATGCGCAAAGCATTTGTGAAACCACAACACGAAAACCCTTGAGGGGGATGGGCTAACAGCACTACAAATAAAAAAAGGGGGCTACAATTTACGGCGCTCAACCAAAATTGGACAGTTGAAGACTGGAAAAATGTTGCCTGGTCTTATGAGTCTGATTTCTTTTGGGAGCATTCAAATGGTAGTCAGAATTTAGCTTAAACAGAATGAGAACATGGATCCATCATGCCTTGTTACCACTGTGCAGGCTGGTGGTGGTGGTGTAATGGTGTGGGGGATTTTTTTCTTGGCACACTTTAGGCCTTTGTCCAATTGGGCATCATTTAAATACCAAGGCTACCTGAGCATTGTTTCTGACCATGTCCATCCCTTCATGACCACCATGTACCCATCCTCTGTGGTTACTTCCGGCAGGATAATGCACCATGTCACAAAGCTCGAATCATTTCAAATTGGTTTCTTGAACATGACAATGAGTTCACTGTACTAAAATGCCCCACAGTCACCAGATCTCAACCCAATAGAGCTTTCTTTGGGATGTGGGGACGGAGCCGTGCCCTGGATGTGAATCCCACAAATCTCCATCAACTGCAAGATGCTACCCCTATCAATATGGGCCAACATTTCTAAAATGTTTTCCCAGCACCTTGTTGAATCAATGCCAAATAGAATTAAGGCAGTTCTGAAGGCGAAAGGGGGGCAAACACCATATTAGTATGGTGTTCCTAAATCTTTAGGCGGTGTATATATATATATATAGACTCAAACCGATATGAAAAAGCAACAATCCCAAACTGTGAGAAAACAGTAAAAGGGAGGGGTGTCAGCGTGGGGGTGCATTTTCTGATGCAGCTGAAAACAACTTCGGGCGCTGCTGCCAAATACACCCAAAAAAATTACTTTGACAATCTTTTCGTTATTTTTAAAATGTTTCCTTTCTTTTTTATAACTTCTTTAACACACGACTTTGCTGCGAAGCGTGGGTATTTTTTTTTTTTATTTATTAATTTAATTATAATCAATACATAGTAATCAAGTTTTTACAAAAAAAAAAAGAATTATGCTAAGCACAGATCGATCCCCACCCTTGAGAGAGAGAGCAAGCCAAATGGTGTAAAATTTAAGGCTTGTAAAAAAAACCTAAATCAACAAATTCTCTGTGCTTTATAAACTAATTTCAAAATATTACGATTAGATCCTGCCATGTTTTGAAAAAATCTGCACGAAACCTCTAACTAGTATTTGATTTTCCAATTTCAAATAGTATAACCATCGGTTTCCCACTGACTTAAAAAAGGGGAGTTTGGGTTCTTCCAGTTTATCAGAATAAGTCTGCGTGCCAACAGTGTAGTGAATGCAATCCAATTTGTTTGTCCTTCTCAATTTAAGACCCTCTGGAAGAACCCCAAACACAGTTTTTAATGGGTTAGGAGGGTTGTGGTCCAAGACTGTCTGAGAGGTAATTAAAATTTTGTCCAGAATAATGTTAATTTGGTGCAGGCCCAGAACATGTGACCCAGTGAGGCTGGGGCTTGGTCAACGTTCAGGTTGGATCATGCCCTGGAAACATTTTTGGAGAGTTTTAGTCGGACAGATGTCTCGATAAATAATTTTGAGTTGTATAATTGTATGCTTTGCATATGGAGCTTGAGTGAATTCTCTGCATTGCTACTTTCACCCTTTTCTGATATATTATGAGGTCATTTTCCAGTGTCCCTTTTTTTTTGG
>NW_024377624.1:0-23973 GCF_016835505.1 Polypterus senegalus
TATACATCTTGGCATCCAAGGTGTCGCAGGAGTTGCCAGAAAGCTATGAGACAAGCAGATAGCAAACTGCCTTAGGGACTCCGACTCCTGATTTGTCTTCGGGGTTTACTCCCCTAGCCTTCCCCATGAATGGGTCTAGCCACAAGGCAGTGGAGGTTTGGGATCAGAGTTTTCCTTCTCCTAGATGAGTAGCCTTACAAGGCTAACGAGCCCCATCTGCCCGAAGCAACTGGTTTTGAGGCGCCAGTGGACCGCCTTCCATCCCTTCTCCTGTTGGTTTAAAACGGGTTTCGCCGGACTCATTAATGAGCCGCTCGTGAAGGCCAGGAGCTGGATTTGATTGTCAGAGACGCTAGCTATTTGGAGTATTTCTTGAGAACTGGGAGCTTATCCCCAGTTCCACTCCAGCAGTAACAACCCTTGAAACTTGAAATTTATAATATGGAATAAAGAAAGTCTAAATATCAAATGTCATTTTTCACCGCCAGAGCTAATTAGCAATTTTTCTTTCCTATCGTTAATAACACCAGATGAAGTTAGTGATAACCTTGATGAAATCCTAAACAAATCTGCACCTGGGCCAGACAGAATTAAAAAAGACAATATAAGTAAAGTACCGAATAAACAATTTATATTAGCAAATCTCTGCAATATATGGCTTGCTGCAGGCTATGTACCTGAGTTTCTTAAAACTGCTAGGACAGTCTTGATCCCTAAATCCACAGATGAACTGGAGCTCAAAAAACCCTCGAATTGGAGGCCCTTAACTATTGGATCAATGATACTTAGACTTTTATCAAAAATAATATATAAAAGACTTAAGGAAGATGTATTTATAAACGATAGGCAAAAAGGATTTAACGAGTGTCAAGGATGTACAGAGAATCTGCTCACCCTACAAGCGCTTCTAAAATATCACAAAAAGGAACTTAAACCACTAGGGGTTATATTGGTGGACTTTGCAAAATCCTTCGACACGGTATCGCACAGTTACATGCTACAAATTCTCAAAACGATGAACCTTGATAATCATATAGTTTTGCTTCTTCAAAACTTCTATGAAGACGTATTCACA
Organism: Polypterus senegalus; assembly: GCF_016835505.1. NCBI lineage: Eukaryota > Metazoa > Chordata > Cladistia > Polypteriformes > Polypteridae > Polypterus > Polypterus senegalus. Next base: position 1,076 of record NW_024377624.1, read on the forward strand.
TATTTAGAAGGCCCGGATGGTAATTCAGACAAAATAGCTATTAAGAGAGGGGTTAAACAGGGTGATGCCTTATCGCCTCTGCTTTTCAACATTGCAATAAATCCTCTAATTGAGAATCTGGGAAGGGAAGGGAGTGGCACCAAGATTGGAAAAAAGAAAATTACATCTATGGCCTTTGCAGATGATTTAGTAGTGGTTAGCAGGTCTTGGCAAGGGATGCTTAAAAACATTAAAATTATTCAACACTTTTGTCAAGAATCTGGCCTAACGGTCCAACCAGATAAATGTAAAGGCTTCTACTATAGTTGGAAGAGGGGTACGATGAAGTGCAAAAAGGAGAGACTGTGGGAAATCAATGAGAAAGAAATAGATAGAATCTCTAGAAAGCGCCCAGCTAAATACCTAGGGCTCTCAATTACCCCATCTAAAGGTTTATTAATTACCGATTTAAATGAGATTATCTGTAATTGGTTTGAGAAACTCAACAAAGCACCTTTAAAACCCACTCAAAGCACTATCATATTTATTTCAATTTATGAGGATTAATACAACATTTTAGTTTTTAAGTATCGAGTCTACTGTTGTTTTAATTGACTTGAGTTAAAATGAAGGCCACCCTTGCTGCGTACCTCCTAATCGAAGCCTTGGGCTTTGTTAAATGAATGCCTCCCTGGCTGAGTTCCTCCATAAATGAAGCCCTTTGGCTACTGTAACTAGAATGCCTCCCTGGCTGCAATCCAAAGAAAGCCTCCCTGGCTACGTTCCAAAATGAATCTCGTAATGATTACTTCCCCCAAGTCATAAAGGATCTGCGGGTGCGGTCTGAATGGCAAGGGGTGCATGCTATGCGTTGCAGGATTGAGGAAAGGATAAGGCTGGTTGGATGTTGGTACAGACCGTGAAATCGGGGCCTCACGATCCTTCTGGCTTTTTGGGTTTCAAGCAGGAGGTGTCAGAAAAGTTACCACAGGGATAACTGGCTTGTGGCAGCCAAGCGTTCATAGCGACGTCGCTTTTTGATCCTTCGGTGTCGGCTCTTCCTCTCATTGTGAAGCATAATTCACCAAGCGTTGGATTGTTCACCCACTAATAGGGAACGTGAGCTGGGTTTAGACCGTCGTGAGACAGGTTAGTTTTACCCTACTGATGATGGTGTTGTCACAATAGCAATCATGCTCAGTACGAGAGGAACCTCAGGTTCAGACATTTGGTGTATGTGCTTGGCAGAGGAGCCAATGCTGCAAAGCTACCATCTGCGGGATTATGACTGAACGCCTCTAAGTCAGAATCCCTCCTAAACGTGATGATACCCTAGCGCCGCGGAGCCTCGGTGGGCCAGGGATAGCCGGAGGCCGCCCTCCCCGTGAGGGCGGACCGACGCGGAGGGCCATTCGAGACAGGGCCGGGAGCGGCCCGGATGAGTTGCCGCTCCCTCTTCCTCTTTCGTTATGCACGTTTGTGGTGAACCCGGTGCTAAATCAATCGTAGATAACCTGATTCTGGGTCGGGGTGTTGTACGTAGCATAGCAGCTCCCTCGCTGCGATCTATTGAAAGTCAGCCCTCGAGCCAAGCTTTTGTCCCCCTTCCTCCACCCCCCCCTTCTACTCCCTTACCTGACCAGGCTCACCAAACCACCCCAAAACTTAAACCCTCTCCCTCCTCTCTTTCCCCTTCCCCTCTTCTTTCCTTTTCACATTCTTTCATCCTCTTACATGACCAGAAGACAGTCTGGGACTTAGTGCGAGAATCTGGTCAAAAAAAAAAAATAAATAAAAGGTTACATGAACAAATGTTCTTTCTGGTTATATGAACAGATGTCGGTTTGACTCTGGCCCGGGGCTGTTAGGAATTCTGAAGGACTGTACAGGTGGGGCTTAATAGTGAAAAAGACATAGGGTCATACAAAAAAAACAAACTTTTCGGGAGATTTGCTGAGGGCCATGTAAGGAGAAAAGTCAGAGGGTCATCGGAAAAACAGACACTTAGAAATTTTTTGGGAGATGCAGACACCTAGAAATATTTCGGAGGATGAGACAGGGGGTCATCCAAAAAGCAGGGACTTAGAAACATTTCAGAGGTTGAGACAGGGGGTCATCCAGGGGACTTAGAAATATGCGCACGCACACTGAGTAGTGCTGTCTGAGCATAGCTCGCCTTTATCCGAGGGAAGGGCGAGGTAGGTTAGGAGGTTTGCATAGATGCATAGGTTTGCGTACTTAACAGCACCTGATGACTCCGACTCTTTCGACACACTAACACAATGTCTTACTGGTATTTCTGAATATATGAATAGTAATTTTCTCAAACTAAATAAAGAGAAAACTGAAATCTTAGTAATTGGCAATAATGGATTCAATGAGGTTATCAGAAATAAATTTGATGACCTAGGATTAAAAGTTAAGACGGTAGTAAAAAACTTAGCGGTAACCGTTGACTGTAATCTGAATTTTAAATCGCATATTTATCAGACCACTAGGACAACATTTTTTCACTTATGAAATATAGCAAAAGTTAGACCTCTTATATCATTGAAGGATGCTGAGAAATTAATTCACGCTTTTGTTTTCAGTAGACTAGATTACTGTAACGCACTCCTTGCAACGAGTGCAGAATGCAGCTGCTAGAATCCTAACTGGGAAAAGAAAATCCGAACACCTTTCTCCAGTTATGATGTCACTACACTGGTTGTCTGTGTCATTCAGGATTGACTTTAAAATACTGCTTATGGTTTATAAAGCCTTAAAAAATCGCGCTCCATCTTATATATCGGAATGTCTGACACGTTATATTCCAAATCATAACCTTAGATCTTCAAATGAGTGTCTCCTTATAATTCCAAAAGCTAAACTTAAAAGAAGTGGTGAGGCGTCTTTCTGCTGTTATGCACCTAAAACCTGGAATAGCCTGCCAATAGGAATTCGCCAGGCTGATACAGTAGAGCACTTTAAAACACGGCTGAAAACACATTACTTTAACATGGCCTTTTTATAACTTCACTTTAACCTAATACTGATACTCTATGTTCAATTCATCATAATAACTATTCATAGTGGCTCCAAAATCCTTACTGACCCCAACTCTCTCTTCTGTTTCTTTTTCCGGTTTCTTTGCCTTTGCCACCACCACCTACTAAAAGCATCATGATGCACCAACACTGATGGACTGAAAGCCAGAAGTCTACGTTACCATCATCATGCAGGTCCTTCCATGAAAACCCTAAATACAAAGAGGACTGTTTGACTTATGTTAGGTAGATTGCCCAGAGATTCCTGGGACTGGGCGGCCACATAAATTTTGGTCTGGAATGCCCTGCAGATTTATATTTTTTTTCTCCAGCCCTGGGGCCTCATGTATAACGCTCACGCTCGCAAAATCGCACAGTGTAGATCTAACGGCCGACTATAACAAGACCTGTGGCCTGGCGAAATCTAACTATGTACTTCTACACAATTAATCTTTTCCCCATAACAAAAGCAAGTACACAAAAAATGTAAAATTAAACAGATGTATTAAATGAAACACGACATGCCACAAAACAGATATAAATATAAATATCCCTCCACCCCAGCAACAACAAGACAGATTCCCTTGTCCCTGTAACATATCCAAAAATGACTGATAAACAGAATTTTCTGTGCATAAGCACAACTTCCACGTTGTTCCGCTACATAAATCCTGATCAGCGTGAAAAGTAACGCAGACAGGAATCTCTGTATCTAACTTCCACCCACTTTATCTAATGCCCCAAATCCTCCCAGAATTACGCCTATTTGAATATGCAAATCAATATAAATCAATGGGAAAAGCACGGGGGGAAACATAAGAATTTCAGCGAATACCAAGTGGAGGCAAAGGAAAAACATACTATTTGTTCAAATAAGCCGTGGTATAATCAACAAAAGGAAGTTGATCGAGTGAAATAGCGTGTTGGAGAAACATGAAAGCTCACATCCACAAAATCGCACAGTGCCGGAAATGAAAAAGAAGTCACATATCAAAGTCGCCATGAAAAGCCGAGTTGTAAGCCCACTGTGTGAGTGTCATATGAAAGCTTATTAGGGTACAGAGAAAAAAGGCACACGGTGGGGAAAAAGCACAAAATGTCAACTTCAATCTCGACATTTCCACTTTAATCACGTAGTTTATTTTGTCATTAAAGTAGAACATCATAAAATTCATCTTAAAATTGTTTAAGTAACCAGTTTCTTAAATCACATCGTAATTAAAGTAGCACGTTAAATGCTTTGTTTTGTATTTGATCTTCTACTTCTATGTGCTCTGTGTGTGTGAATCACTACTTGCTTCTTAAACCGGCTCTCTTCCTCCAACTGGACACAGAATCCATTATATTTGTGATATTACAGCTCTCTGAATAACTAAAATACTGAGATGTATACGTGATGTCATTTTCATGATGATAGGAGTTAAAGCACGTTATTAAACATGTTTCACTTCGATGAAATAATTTATTGCAGCAGTACTCAGGGGTGGCTCTAAGCTTGTGGTGGCACTGGGCAGAGGAAGAATCGGTGGCTCCTTCGCCCGCCAATGTCATGCACGGTGGATGGCCACGTATGTTGCAGACACTAGCCGCCTCGTGCTCATGACACAAGCATTTAACTTTTGCCGAAATTTGTCGCTGCGTTTTTAGCTGTGTTGTTGTTTTATCTTTCTGTTTTATATTCAATATATATTAGCGTAGCCGTCACTGCAGTTCTTGCTTTTCTTTCCCCAAGTAACCGATCACCATACAATCAGCTCTGTAATAGACGTTAAGCCATCTGTAAGCTTAGTGCCGATTCTTCAAAACGTTTAAACATGTACTACGAAGATATTTCAATGTTCTTTATTCTATCCTTAAAGACACTCCCAGTGAAGAATATAGATTATTTAAATGAAGTTAAAGTTTTATCTGCATATAATTTAACAAACATATCATTTTTAAGGTGAAATGCAGCAAAATATCGTCATCATATGTAAATATGAGCTTTATAAAGTGGCTCAGGTTGTGTGATATTATAACATAGTGCAAGTTTACAGTGGGGTGATTGTACTTATAAGTACAAACAGTTTTACAAGGAGCACTTGATTGGCTGCATTTAAAGTTCTTGGGATTAAACTGTTTTGAAACGCGAGGTCCATACAGGAAAGGCTTTGAAACATTTTGCAGTGGCTGAGACAGCGTGTGCTTATTGCCGTATACCGATAATTCTCTTTCCGATCAGCTGCTGCTGTGATTCACACTCAGATACAGTGATATAAATACTCTGAGTGGTGCAGTGAGAGTAATATGGAAAAAGATGATCCACTGTGGCAACTCCTAACGGGAGGAGCTGAAAGAAGAAGAAGAAGAAGTGAGAGTAACAACGCCAAAGCAGTTATGGCATTTGGAATACTATGGCTGTTCCCTGGACCATTATATTGTTACGAGTTAATTACAATCAGATGCGTTACACTAATAAACAATATGCGGTTAGTTTGTGTATTTATAAAGCCGCGTCATGAAAATAATGAGTAATCACACAAGAACAGTAGCACTGCTTTGACGCTGGGTCCCGCCAGTTTGCAAAACCGAGCGGAGAACTTGCGTACGATAAGACATGAGGTACCGTGGAAAAGTGCGTGGCTTTACGCCAAGTGTAGGTTTTATACATCGCGCTTTGAACGTGGAAAAGTTCTTACGCAACATTTCTGTGCGTACGCACCGTTTATACATGAGGCCCCAGGTGTTTTCCAGGTTTGCGGCTGTGGTCTCCTTCCATCATCCGTCCTCCTTTACGGGGACGGCATTAACTGATACACATACAAACAGCAAATGGGACAATGAAACGAGACACACTCAGAACTGACATTTAAACACTATGTGGCCCCGCTACATTCCCCCCCCAACCTTGGACAAGGGAGGGCCGAAGTACGGCTTGAGATTGGCCACATGGATTGTGTCTTGCTTGGAGTCAGTGTCGATACCCCTTTGAAACTGAAAATTAACAGGACCTGTTTGTGAAATGATCTTGGCCGGACCTAACCATTTAGGCACTAGCTTGGCGGAGAACCTTTTGCTGGCGGCGGAGAACCTTTTGCTGGCATCTGAGAGATGGTGAGCTCTAATCCAGACCAAATCACCCGGCTGAAAGTGCGCTTCCTTACGCCGGGCATTATATAACTTGGCATGTCTGGATGTCGAACTCACCAACCTCTGTTGGATTCTCCACCATAATTCCTCCATTTTAAATAAATTTATTGTAGCTGGTGGTTTCTGGACTAGGGGCTCTGGGAAGGAGTCGGTCAAGCGGGCCCTTTAGCTGTCTGCCCAGCGCAACCAAAGCAGGCGTCTCACCTGTGGCTTCATGCACAGCGGTGTTCAGGGCAAACCGGAGCTCGGGGAGCCATTTATCCCAATCCTGATGGCGTTCACCCACATAGGAGGCGATCTTGTTCTTCAGGGTCCGGTTCACTCGCTCCGTCATGTTGGCCTGGGGATGGTAAGCGGTTGTCAGGTTTTTCTTCACTCCCCAGGCTGCATAAAGTTCATCTAATACAGAGCTCGTGAACTGCGGACCCCGGTCTGAGATGATGTTCTTCGGCACCCCCCAGCGGGTGAAGATTTCGTTCTTCAGGGTGGAGCATATCTTGTTAGTTTTCGCATCCGTTAATGCCAACAGCTCCACCCACTTTGAAAAATAATCAATTACCACCATCAGGACGGTCTTCCTCGAGCTGGTAACAGGAAATGGCCCCATCAGGTCGACTCCCAAAGTCTCCCCCGGTCCATCCGCGATTGTCGATTGTTACTTGCCAGCAGCTCAAAGTAAACCGGCAGGATTTTTACAAACGTCTTTCCGGACAGACGGCCACCACACAACCCCCAGGATCTTTAATAAAGTTTTTGTCCTTCCAAGGTGACCACCTAAAGGACTGTCATGATAGTGGTTTAGAAAGTCGGGGATGAGCTCTTCCGGGACCAATAGTTGGTGTTGCAGACCCCCAAGGGTGGATGGAGTGGTCCTGTACAAAACCCCCTGGAGGTCCACGAAGTGTACCCGGTCAGTACGCTGTTGCTCCAGCCTCTCCCTGATGCTCTGGCGGAATGGACTTGTGGCTTGTGTTTGAGCCAGGTCTTCAAGGCTTCTTGGCAGAGGGAGGATCATCTTCTTTGCCTCTGCCAAACACACCATCCCCGGTGGCTCCGACACCCTGGATAGAGCATCCGGCACGATATTGCCAAAGCCCTTCCGATAGGTCACCTTGAAAGTAAAGTTCTGGAGGCGGAGTACCCACCTGGTTAGACGGGAGGAGGTCTTCGGGTGATTAAATACCCAGGTCAGAGCGTGATGGTCGGTGTACACTTCAAATTCAACCCCCTCCAGATAGTGTCTCCATTTTTCCACAGCCCACACGACAGCCAAACACTCTTTTTCAGCTGTCGAATAATTCACCTCAGTGCCGTGCAAGGCTCGAGAGGCGTAAGCGATGACCTGTTCAGCCTGGTGGATTCTCTGAGTGAGCACGGTGCCAAGCCCCAAGTTGCTGGCATCCATTTGTACCTGGAAGGTGAGCTGCGGATCTGGCTTGGCCAGAACGGGCGGCTCTTGAAGGTGGCTCTTTAGTCGCTCGACCGCATCCTGGCACTCTGTTGTCCACTCCCACGGGACATCTTTTTTTCTTAGGTTGTTCAAGGGAGCCGCTATATCAGCCATCCTGGGAATGAACTTATGATACCACCCCACTAACCCAAGGAAACGTTGTAAAGACTTCAAATCCGTGGGCGTGGGGTACTCTCGGATGGCTAAGGTCTTCTCGGGGTCTACAGCGACCCCCTCAGATGAAAGAATGTGCCCGAGGAAGCGTATGTGGGGTTGAATGAAGGTACATTTCTTCGTGTTCAGCGTAAGGTGCGCTTGATGTAATCGTTGGAAGATGGTGTCCAAGTCCTGGTGATGTTTAATAGAAGGGGAGTAAACAAAAACGTCGTCGATGTAAACGAAGCAGATCTTGCCTATCAACCCCCTCAGAACTTGTTCCATGAGCCGCTGAGAGGTGGCCCCATCATTTTTAAGCCCAAAAGGCATGACGTTGAACTGGAACAAGCCTTCAGGGGTGATGACTGCCGTCGTCTTCTTACTCCCCTCATCCATCGGCACCTGCCAATAGCCACTGCGGAGGTCTAGTGTGCTAAACACTGCAGCTCCATGCAGTGACTCCAGAATCTCATGAACCAGGGGCATGGGATATGCGTCCAGGCTCGTCTTCCCGTTAACCCCCCTGTAGTCCACGCAGAAACGATAGGTGTCATCCGACTTCTTCACGAGGACCACAGGGGACGCCCAGGAGGAGGAAGATGGTTCGATTATTCCCTCGGCGAGCATTCGATCAAGATGTTCTTTAATTATGCCCTTCTTTAGTGGAGAAACATGGTAGGCTCGGTGCCTTATCGGAACTTCGTCCAAGGTGTGGACCACGGGTAACTCCACGGGCAACTCCTAATTTCTCCGCCCACACCTCGGCCCACTTCTTCAGCACCGGCCTCACCTCTTCAGGCTGTTCCTCCACAGGGGCTGCCGCCGAGATGCTTGCGTCACTCCTCACTGCCACATGGAAGCCAATGAATTCTGAGCCCAGATCTTCTTTGGATTTATGAATGAATTCGCATACCCTATCCTCCGGCACCGTGTACCCCCTGGGACTGAGATGGATGGTCATCCTCATGGTGGTTAAAGAATCCAGCCCAAGGAGTAACGGGACTGACAGGTGCTGGTCCTCTAGGACATATGTATCCATTTCCCAGGTGGTGGAGAGTACACTCTACCTCAAGGGGACTTTGCCCAGGGCCCTGTGTTCACTCCCATCTGCCAATACAAATTGGACAGACGGGGCAGATGTTAAGTTGTCTGTCGGTCGGCAAATCTTCTTCCACATGCTTGAGCGGATTAAGGTGTGATGGCTCCCTGTATCCACCACCGCATCCATCTGCCACCCCCGCAGCTTCACTGGGACGATCAGGAGGGACGTACTCGCTTGCATGATGGCGAGATCGGCTTCCGACCGGCAAGGTTTGGCTCGCTGGGGTTTTAGGGGCTGGTTTCGTGTACTGGCTTGTACCTTGTGCCAGTACGTTTTTGAGTTTCCCCAGTCCCGTTCCACTTGCGAGCCCACCTTCACCAGGTCTTCCACCAACCCCACAACCCCCCTGAGACCCCCAGCTAACCGCGGGTTACAGGCATTAAGGATGCGGCGGACCACCTCTTCTTCAGACATAGCTGGCCGCCACTTCAAATACAAAGCCCGATATTCATAGGCGAAGTCCCGGATGGATTGCGAAGGCAGTTGCACCATGGATTGCAGCTTGTCCTCCAGTTCAGATTCATAGTCATCAGGCCGCGAGGAAAGATCGACGAAAGGATCCCCAGTCTACAATGTTCTTCTTGGCCGTCAGCCACCAGCTCCGCACCGGCCCCGAGAGGGATGTCCCTATCACCCCCATCAGCTCTTCTGGGGTTAAAGGGTTAACCACCAGATACGCCTCCCCGTCCTCCACAAAGTTTAGGACATCATCGATGTTATATGGAGCCCCCAACTTGGGAAAGGAAAGGTGCACCCCAGGAAAAGAGGGCCGATTGATGTATTCACTCCCCCCACGAGACCCGTACGGCGTTGAATGATAGGGTGACGGACGTAACTTCTGGAGACTCCTTCGGACCTCCCCCTGAAGAGTTTCTTGCCAGCGTTGATCCCGCCTCTGGAGGCACAACGCGATTTCCCGCCCCAGGAGTTGAACTTGCTCATTGAGGTATTCTTTAATCTCCTCCTGGGAGCTGCTGATGCAAGCCCGCAAGGCATCTTCGCGCATGAGCGCACTTTCAGCAACCTCGCGGACTTTCTCATCCAGCCGTGTCAGTTGTTGCGCCAGATCTTCCCACGGAGGCGAGACATCCACCAGGCATTCATCCTCAGGTCCATGGTGATCTTCGAGGTACAGCGACTGCAATGAATCCACCACCTCCCGCACCGCTGAACACGCTCTGACCGTGACGGGCCACGCCCCGGCTACTCCATCATCACACCGTGGCAAAGTAATGGTGTCGTCTTGCTCGGCACGCCCTAAAGACATGTTAATTTGGGGAACGTTTAAAGGCAGATAGCGATCGTATTAATTAAGATTCCTCAGATAGGGCACCACTTATGTAACGGCCGACCCCTTTACCCAGCCGGCAGCTACACCTCCAAGACCTGTGGCCTGGATAATTTACTGAGAAATCTAACTATCAAGCCGTACTTCTACACAATTAAACTTTTCCCCACAATCGACGGTATAAATGCAAGTACACAAAAGCAGGATGTAAAATTAAACAGATTAAATGAAACACGACATGCCACAAAACAGATATAAATATCCCTCCACCCCAGCAACAACAAGACCGCACCAAATTTAAATACAAAAAACCCTCCCTTGTCCCTGTAACATAAACACCACAATTGCCGCTAGTTCAGTCATCCGTATTCAGGACATTTTTTATATTCGGATTTAAGTTCACAATCATTCTGTTTATCAGTCATTTTGTTGTTCGTGTTGTGTGTTATGATTTTCCCGGCGATTGGAGCAACCTCACCGTGATTCCTCGGCGTATGGTGGATGGTGAATCGACCCCGGGGTCTCAGCAGATGCAGGTTGAAAGACAGTCCGGAAAATGAAAAGCAAACTGGTGAAAGGCGCGATGTGAAGAAACAGCAAGCAAGTTGAAGTGGTTGAAACAAAACGGTCTTTTTTTCGTTCTCCCTCTTTCCTCTTAAATAGTCTGTGACGGCTGTGATTGATTAATTAAGAACAGGTGTTTTCCAGGTTTGCGGCTGTGGTCTCCTTCCATCATCCGTCCTCCTTTACGGGGACGGCATTAACTGATACACATACAAACAGCAAATGGGACAATGAAACGAGACGCACTCAGAACTGACATTTAAACACTATGTGGCCCCGCTACAAAGTCACATATCAAAGTCGCCATGAAAAGGGGAGTTGTAGCTCACTGTGTGAGTGTCATATGAAAGCTTATTAGGGTACAGAGAAAAAAAGGCACACAGTGGGGAAAAAGCACGAAATGTCAACTTCAATCTCGACATTTCCACTGACAAAATAAACTACATGATTAAAGTAGAACATTATAAACTTCATCTTAAAATCGTTTAATTAACCAGTTTCTTAAGTCACATCGTAATTAAAGTAGCACGTTAAATGCTTTGTTTTGTATTTGATATTCTGTGCGCTCTGTGTGTGTGAATCACTACTTGCTTCTTAAACCGGCTCTCTTCCTCCAACTGGACACAGAGTCCATTACATTCGTGATATTACAGCTCTCTGAATAACTAAAATACTGAGATGTATACGTGATGTCATTTTTATGATGATAGGAGTTAAAGCACGTTATTAAACATGGGTTTCACTTCGATGAAATTATTTATTGCAGCAGTATTCAGGGCCGGCTCTAGGCTTGTGGTGGCACTGGGCAGAGGAAGAATCGGTGGCTCCTTCGCCTGCCAATGTCATGTGGCCATCCACCGTGCATAAGCTACCTTAATATGTTGCAGACACTGCATAGCCGCCTCGTGCTCATGAGACAAGCATTGAACTTTTGCCGAAATTTGTCACTGCGTTTTGAGCTGTGTTGTTATTTTCTCTTTCTGTTTTATATTCAATATATATTGGCATTGCCGCCACTGCAGTCCTTGCTTTTCTTTCCCCAAGTAACCAATCGCCACACAACCAGCTCTGTAATAGAAGCTAAGCCATCTGTAAGCTTAGCGCCGATTCCTCAAAACGTTTAAGGAACATCTTCGTTGTACATGGTTAATTATATTCTTTACTGGGAGTGTCGTGAAGGATAGAATAGATTTTAAATGAAGTTAAAGTTTTATCTATATAAAGCGCGTATTTACATATGATGACAATATCATTTTTAAGGTGAAAGGCAGCAAAATATGTTTATTAAATTATAAAGTGGCTCAGATTGTGCGATATTATAACTATAGTGCAACTTTACAGTGGGGTGATTGTACTTAAGTAAAAACAGTTCTACAAGGAGCACTTGATTGACTGCATTTAAAGTTCTTGGGATGAAACCTTCTGAACCCCGAGGTCCGTACAGGAAAGGCTTTAAAACGTTTTGCAGTGGCTGAGACAGCGTGTCCATGAAACTGTATACCGATAATTCTCTTTCTGATCAGCTGCTGCTGTGATTCACACTCAGATACAGTGATATAAATACTCCGAGTGGTGCAGTGAGAGTAATATGGAAAAAGATGATCCGCTGTGGCAACTCCTAATGGGAGGAGCTGAAAGAAGAAGAAGGTGCAGTTAGAGTAACAACGCTAAAGCAGTTATGGTATTTGGCTATTCTCTGGACCATTATATTGTTACAAGTTAATTACAATCAGATGCATTACACTAATAAAATATACTGTTTGTTTAGTTCATTTATAAAGTCGCGTCAGGAATATAAGGAGTAACCAGACAGGAACAGTAGCACTGCTTTGATGCTGGGTACCGCCAGTCTGCAAAACCGAGCGGAGAACTTGCGTACGACAAGACATGATGTACCGTGGAAAAGTGCGTGGCTTTACGCCAAGTGTAGGTTTTATACATCACGATTTAAATGTGGAATAGTTCTTACGCAACATTTCTGTGCGTACGCACCGTTTATACATGAGGCCCCTGGAGTTTTTTTTTTTTGTTTTTTCTGTCCACCCTTGCCATCGGACCATACTTATTCTATGTTAAGTAATGTTGACTTGTTTATTTTTTGTGTCTCTTATTTTTCTATTCTTCATTTTGTAAAGCACTTTGAGCGACATTTTTTTGTATGAAAATGTGCTATAAATAAATGTTGTTGTTGTACCCAATCAGAGCATGTATTTGTGGACGAAATCTCAGACCCGACAGCAGGTGCGGTTATAAAGCAGCTTTATTTTCAGAGTCACGGTGAGAAGAGTTTCAGAAAAGCAGACAATCAAATATACATGACAGCGTCAGGGCTCTTCTGAACCCCGTCTGTTGGGTGGGGTCCAGTTTTATACCCTAGAATGCATGATTTAATATCATTATGAAATTTAACAGTCAACACTTTATTATACACAATCCTTGAGCCCCTTTAATGTCCCTTGTGCAACTTGATTTCTTGGCTCCTTTTGTTATGGCGTTCAGATGTAAGCTAAGGGAAAACGTGATAAGGCAGACTCATGTGTGGAATGCTCAGACCTTGAGTCCTTTGCACAAACATTTTTCTGTTTGCTAAAACAAAGCATGCTATTACATGGTTTTGTAAAGCTTACTTCTCAGACATGAATTAGTACAAGGGAACGAAGAGAACATTCATCTTCCACATTCCCCCCTTTTTTAGCAAACAAAAATATTTGATCAGGGAGAGTTGAGTAGGAAAGGGTAGGAGGAGGATGGAGTGGAGTGGGCGGAGGAGTGTGGGGTGGCTGTGCTGATCTGAAGCATTTTTTCTTTGTGTAAAAAGTAAGCCTTTGCCATCGAGGCAGTAAAATACTTGGATACAATGTATCTTATCAAGGGAACAATACAGCAAGCTACAAGCAGGAGAACAATTAAAGCAACCATAAGAGAGATGAAAACTGATTTAAGCCATTGGCCCCAGGACCCAAAAGTGGACATAAACCATTTGTCCCAAGGATTAGAAATGCCAGAATTAGTAGCTAGTTCATGTCAAATCAGCTAAAGCACGGGTGATTGATCCATCAGGAGCTGTATTATTAGGGATATAGGTACAGCATGCATCACCAAACATAGCACAAACGCCTCCTTTCTCAGCCAAGAGCATATCTAAAGCCAATCGATTTTGCCAGGTCATGAGGGATGTTTTATCAAGTTGCTCATGGATACCTTCAACAGCTTCTTTAGTAAAATTTAAGAATCTTTGTTGATTATAATAGAGGTAATTAATCCAATCTACATTTTTGTTTATAGTAACCTGAGGAAAAATAGACTCAAATTCGGCAGCAACTTGGTCCCTTGCCTTGAACTTATCAGGGACTCCACGAGGGACTCGAATGGAATCAAAATACACCCCAGGGCCATGTAGGGAAAACTGGGAAGGGTCCACAGAATGGGGTTGACGATGTCGGCCAAACATGGTCGACACATGGAAGGCAGTTAAAGGGAAAAGTCGGAAAGGCATAACAAATTGTATTAAAGCAGAAGTGCCAGTCCAGTCAGGTGGAAGGATGTCAAGCAATTTAGACCTATGGCACATCCACCAAATATCAGTATTCTGAGTAATCAGAAAATTGATAATTTGGAAGCTAAAGAGGAAGAATTAATCGGAAAAGTTTGGAAACAAAAGAGGATGGGATATTACCAACATTTGTGCCACGAGAGGAAGTGAGGTTTCTAAAAACAGGTATAAATACCTTCATCAGGCTGGAATATCGGGGAGTCATGGGAAGAGTAGGGGAAAAGAAGGGAAAGTGTAATGTAATTAGAGTCGATTGGAATAGAGGAAGAGATAAAAAGGGCAAGTAGGCAAGGAAGGCCAGTAGGATCAGATATGTTAGAAAGAGGAAAAGGGACAGTGGCCAAATGTGGCCTAGCTATAGCACATGCATAGCAATCAGATTGATTCACTTGTCTAGCCGAATATAATACCCATTGCAGCCAACGGTTCTGATCCCCATACCCAATTTCAATAGAAAAAGTGGAAGAAGAGGTGGAAATATTCATGACCTTGACAGGGGGCGGGTTTGGACCAGGGGTAGGAGAGAGGGGTGTGTGTGTGGGGAAATGGGAGGTGTTAGTAACAGGGTTCTCAACCTTAATTTGAAATCTCCCTAGAGGATCTATTCCAGATACACATGCCCCTAAAATACAGGTTCCTGAATCATGTAAAGAAGGGTTCTTCAGAGTAATGATCAAAGGGTTACAATGGTATTCAGCACATTCATGAGGGGCATGTCCTTTTATAATAGAAAAACAATATTTCAGACCATACTTCTGGGCCTTATAGGGTTGATAAACCCCAGTCATCAGTTCCAGTATTAGCCAAAACACAGTCCCACATGTAACAGTTACACACACATATTTGTCAGACCAGTTCCACTGGATTTGTCGATCAGTCCCACAGTCAATAATAGAACAGAAATCCACCTGAACTGATGTGGTGATTCCGAAAGGAAAAGTCAAGGTGACCAGAGCAGTCGACAAGGGGATGGAAAGACATAGTAGGACCACAATCAAGGGTGCCATCTTTTGCAATGTGAGATGTGAATCCAAGCAGGCAGTCCCTCAACTTTAACAGCATGTGGTGTCTACAGCAGAACTTGGAACGGTCCTCTCCACCGAGGGTGATGCCAATGTTTCCTTCGAGTATCTCTAGCCAGAATCCAGGTTCCTAATGGAATCGGGGAGTCCTTTGATGGAGGACTAGTTCTCCAGGCCTGATTCACCTGCTCGTGGACTTCCTTCAGAGAAGCTCGGAGACCTGTAAGACTGGAAAGAAGATCATTGTCCACAGTATGCAGTGTAACATTACCTATGACCATGCCGACTGGCATGGTCCATCCGGTCAGAATTTCGAATGGCGACAGCCCTAACTGCCAATGTGTTCTTCCCCTTAATCCCATCAAGGCCAGAGGCAGAGCATCAGGCCAAGTTAAATTTGTTTGCTCACAGATTTTAGCCAATTTAGATTGCAAGGTACCATTGCATCGTTCCACAATACCTCCACTCTGGGGGTGGTATTTGCAATAATGATGCACATTTATCTGGAGCCAGGTGGTTAATTCATTTATAATGGAATTTAGTGGGTGCCATTATCAGTTTGTAATTTCTGTGGTATTCCCCATCTAGGAATGATTTCCTTTATCAAAGCTTTTGCCACAGGTTTGGCATCTGCATGTTTGGAAGGGAAAGCTTCCACCCATCGGGAGAACACATCAACAATTACTTAACAGTATCGGTACCCTTTGATGGTGTTAATTCAATGAAGTCCATTTGAAGGTGTTGAATGGACCCATTAGGTTAGGTGTAATGGGGGACTTACCTGGGTGCCCTTTCCTACATTAAACTTTTGACATAATGCACAGCACCTGCAGAACTGCTCTGCATATGTAGAGAAACCTACAGCTTCCCAATATTTTTCAACATCTTGAACCATGGCGTCTTTTCCAGCATGGTCTAGGCCATGGGCGATTTTTTCCATACCTGGGAAAGAAGCTTTGGGAGGAAAGGTTTGTTAGTTTGCTTATGGGTCCAGACTCCATCAGAGAGGGACCCTTCTTTGGACCATTTTCTTCTCTGTGTCCGTGGCTGCATTCTGTAAAGAAATAATTTGATTATCAGTGTCCTGGTCATTTCTCTGTTGGAATAAAAAGATTGGTGTGTTATTATACGCAGCACATTTAGCAAAATGATCAGCTAATTTGTTTCCTTTGCTGACAGGATCCTGTTTTCCTATGTGAGCTTGACATTTAATGATCGCTAGCTTTGATGGTTTCGTTATGGCCTCTAAGAGGGATTCTTTTAGTTTTTTATGTTGAATGGGCTTGCCAGTACTGGTCTTGAATCCCTGAGTTTCCATAATGCCCCATGATCATGGCAGACTCCAAAAGCATATCTAGAATCAGTATAGATAGTTACAATTTTTCCCTCTGACAACTGACAAGCTCGGGTGAGAGCTATCAACTCAGCTGCCTGCTCGCTTAAACTTGAAGAAATTAGGTTTGCTTCCAGCAGGTGGTCACCTTTGACCACTGCATAGCTGGTTGAAGGTGTTCCATTTTCCAATCATAAAGAACACCCATCCACAAAAATTATCTCTCCTGTTCCTAAGGGTGTTTCCTGTAGGTCTGGTCTAGGTTTTATAACCTTAGTTATTTTATCATGACAGTTGTGGGGTTCCCCTTGATTTTCAGTTGGAAGCAATGTAGCTGGATTTAAGGTGGAGCACCTTTCTATGGTAACGTTTGACAATGTACAGAGTATATTTTGGTAGTGTATTTCCCTAGCAGTAATGAGATGTGAGGTTTTAGCCTGTACTAAAATGGAGTGTACGGCGTGAGGCACTTTTACCACTAGGGGGCTCATGAGCACTATATCTGTACTGGCTAGCACGGCCTCTGTTGTGGCTGCTACAGCTCTGAGACAGGTTGGATGTCCCACAGCCACTGGATCCAATTTTTCAAAAATAGGCTAAGCCTTTGTTTTTCTCCATGGAGTTGTGTAAAAATGCATTCATATATCCCCTTTTCGTCCACAAACAGAGTGAATGGACGAGATAGTCAACAGTCCCAACGCATGCAAACAGTAGGGCATTGTTTTTAAGTTACATAGAGCCTTCCCAGCTTGATCTTTCCATGCCACCTGACCAGAAAGGGGGAGATCAGGGGTGACCGCTAAAGTTTGCAAAAGCTGTGCTCTTTCATTGAAGTTTAAAATCCATTGCCGGCAGTATCCTATAATGCCTAATACAGACACAACCTGTTGCTTTGTAACATGTCTTGGTCTAGGAAGATTTTGAATGGTGTTTATACGGTCGCTAGAGAGAGAGAGCTCTCGTTTCACAAGAAATGTCATGACCTGAATATTTCACAGTTGTTTGAATTAACTGCAGTTTTGTTTTAGAAACTTTGTGGCCATTTTCTGCTAAATAATAACAATTGCTGAGTATCCCGTGCACAATCTGCTTCCGTAGTACTACACAACATTCCACATACTGTATCAATACACTGTCTTTTCCGCCAAAAGCCTTTTAAATTTTGAGCAAGAGCTTATCCAATACACAAGGGCTACAATATATCCCTGAGGCATAACGGTCCATGTCCAACGGCGGGTTTTGGAAAGTAAAGGCAAACCAGAATTGAGAGTCGGGGTGCAAAGGAATAAAAAAATAAGCATTAGCAAAGTCAATAACAGAGAAATAACAGGCGGACGAGGGTATCGTAGAAAGAATAGTGGAAGGATTAGTAACAATAGGTGCCCTAGGAAAACTGCAGAATTTACGTGTCGAAGATCTTAAACAAAAACGCCATGAACCGTCAGCCTTTTAAACAGGTAAAACGGGGGAGTTGACTGGAGAGTATTTAATTTGAATGATTGCTCCACGTTTCACGAGATCGGAATGTACGGCGGAGATGCCAGCCTCTGCTGCTGGAGACAGAGGATACTGGGAGCATGCGGCAGAAGGAGGATTTTTGGGTAAATCACCAGTGGCTCACAGTGTGCTATCCTTCCATAATCATTTTTCCCCTGGGACCAAAGTGCATCGGGAAGTGAGGAAAGCCAAGTGGGAGAGGCGGTTTGCAATGAAAAAGCAGAAAGGGAAGGGCGGCACGATGTACTAAAAAATCATTTTGAAGCACAAACTTTAGTTATCAAATGATCTGAGGTATCAAAGATACCCGAAGCAACATGTAGCCAGTCCGTCCTATTGAGACATTGTTCCACCCAATCCCCAATTTCAACTCAGTGAACGGTGCTATAATTGGCTAAAGAAAAACATGGGGAACCGAACCTCCGAAATAGAAAACGCTTTGGGAATATGTGAAGTGCACTGACAGCAGCAGCTGTGTGTGCATGAGAAAAAAATGCAAGGGATATGGAGGGTCTCTGGGCTATTACCTGAAAGAGAAAAGATTCTAACCAAGGTGTGTCCACTTCAGAAGGGAAGTACTGGGCAGTGCAGTGGAGGGTGTTGGGGACTTGCAAGTGGGGAAAAGAATATAAGAGTGTAGGGCTTTAGAAGAATGGTGTGTGAGGAGATGTTCAGGGTCCAGGCTGCAAAAGAGGGCTTAGTGTGGGGGGAGGTTTGGCACAGGAATTTAGGAATAGAATAGTAAAACCCTCGTTTGGTTAGAGAAATAGAGAGGGAGAGCGTAGTCATCATCCCTTCCTGAACAGATTAACAGGGCAGAGTTGATTTAATAAAAACGGTGCATCAAAGTGGAACCACTGGAATGAAGCTGAACTCGAAGAGGTTTAGACACCAGTAAAAAATGTGGTTGTCCAGAAGCACTAAGAACAGTCAGTGTATCGTTCGAGGCAGATTAGAAAGCAGTTTCAGTGCCATTCAGCAAAGTCAATAAAGGATCTGTGTCCCCATGGCAAGTGAGCAAAGGCAACTGAAAAGAGTGGCTGGGGGTCCCTGTGAAAGGAATATCCTCAGGTTCAGGTAAGGAAGGTGGGGAGGAAGCTGATGTGGGCAATTGCGGCAGAAGTGTCCCATCGTAACAGGCAAGATGTGTAGGTGCTTGATCTGAGGGGAGAGGCGGCTGAGCAGACGAAGAATTCGGATTAGGGAGTAAAAATCCACGACCTCTCCCCGGCTTCGCCCCTGTTCTCGGAAAATCCACGTCTTTCACGTCCTCTCCCCCTGCCTGAGCTCCACCTGCATAATAATTCATTTGTGCCGCGATTAACTTGGTCTGAGTGTCTGACTCTTTTTGTTTAGTCTGTCGTTCAGCATGCTCCGCGTGTCTTTTAACTTCATCAAAAGTGGCACTTTCCCATCCAAATACAGGACGTGCGTACTTTATTTTGAATATCACTTCTGAGTCCTGACAGAAAAGGAGGAACTGCTGCCTTGTTACGGTCGTCTGGGCTGTCTAAGCCAGAATGGTTTGTCAACAAGTCCTGAATGCGGTGTGCCCATTCATCTACTGTCTCATCTTTCTTTTGTTTGGCAGCTGAAAATAAGGTATCAGTGGTGCCCTTTTTATATTTTGCAGCTATTGCAGTTTTCACAGATTCCCATTTGGCAAGGAAAGGACCCTCATTATTTTGTCCACGAGGCAATGCCTCATTCCAATGCCACTGTACTCCATTATGCTGCCCATAATTGACAGTAGCCAAATGGTGCCCAACTTTCTGCGTAGCACTTGGGTCCACTCGGCTGCACCGGGTTATATATGTTGTCTAGTTGATGCACCTGTTCCACAAACTTCAACCCACCGATTTACCTTACGATCAGGCAATTGGACACTACGTCTTTCAGCTCTTGAATATCCAGTTACGTGTATCATTACAGTAGTGGGGTTATCGTTTCCTGGGGGCAGTGTGGGATCGTGTCGGGGGTTAGGAACCTCAATTAAAGGGCATGAAAATGTGGGTGCTAAAGGTTTAGGGGACTTAAACGGGGTAAGGTTTTCAGGGGTCTTATCTCTGAGGGTTTTGGTTCTAGCACGTTGTGAAATGGAGGGCTTTTTGTGTAAGTTAGAAAAGCCTCCCATAGCCCCTAACAAGTGGCCGTCAGTCTCATCATCAGGATCTGTAAGTTAGAAGGGGTCACATTGATATTGTTCATCAAAGAAATCATCAGTAACTGGGGCATCGGTAACCACAGGAGCCGTTGGGGCAATGAGTGAATGTGGCAGTGGAAGGGTTGTGGGTAAAGTGTTGGGAAGAAGCACTGGATATAAAAGTTTTTTTTTTTTATTTTTATCACTCCTTCTCCTCCTTCCTTCAGACTGGGGTCCCGTATCAGCCTACACTTTCTGTAAAGCTATAAGCAGCTGTTCTTTTTCTTTCTATTCTTAAGTTCAGCAACTAAAAGCTCATTCCGTTTTGTGCCGCTTCCAACGCACGGTCTTTAATAACCAATTCCCATCTGTCATAAATATCCATCCGATAAGGACCTCCATTACAACAACCCTGTGTATTTCTGCACAGTATTTTTCTAATTCATATCTCCAGTTCCTTCCACTGGCCATCCACCTCCACTGTCCTTATTCCACCTCCTACATGCTTTTTAATCCTGTGTCTTTTCAATGAGCTTTCTAGGGGACCCGCCTTTCGATCCCGACAGCGCACTAGGAGCCTGGCGATCCCCCGAAAATAATCCTTCTAACGTTAGGTTTTTAGGACTCTTGGGGGACTGTTTGACTGGCTACTGATTGTTTTTCCCATAGTGAGTGGCAGGATCTCAGCAGAAAGTGACTCAGCCCTCGATAAACCCCGTTCCACCCGCCGTCCGCTCCTATTCCCGGATTACAGCTTCAGGTGACTTCGTGTCCGTTATTTGCATCAGCAGAATCCTACATCAATACGCCCCGTGGAGTCCAGGATATGGAGGTTTTACCCGATCCCTTCATCAGACGGTTTGTATGCGTCAATCTGCCAGGGTATTGTCTCCGTCACCTTAGCAACCCGTTGAAACAAGAGTATGACCAGACAGCAGATGAAAACTCGACCTCCGTTTATTTAGACACACATTCTCTAAATACCTTTCACCCCGTTCCTCAAATTATTATAGGAGCGTGCCACTCGCCCTTTTCTAATCCTTTCCACAGGGTGACTAGCTAACATTCACACTGTGCCGTTTTCCGTAGGGTCCCAAGTCACTTTCCGTGAGCCCTTAGAACACTCCTATGTATTTTCCATACAGTATGCTTTCTTATTCTTTATTTTGCATATGCTTTTTATTCCTTTTCCTTCTATATTCATATTACTTCCAGCACACCAGTCAAACTAACAGGAATCCCCCGATCTACTCACCGTGACTCCATCCACCTGCATGGAAATGCCCGTCAAGTCGTGCCTCGTATCGGCTAGGAGGAGGTCAGGGACTCCCCACGCAGGAAACGCCCAAGGCAGGCCAATCCTACATTTACGAAGATGGACCCGATCCGGCCTGAATTGGCTCCACCACGGTCCTCTGGACGATCCTGCACGAGGAGCCGTCTGCCGCCTCCTGCCCCACGCTTGGCCAAAACTGTGGACGAAATCTCAGACCCGACAGCAGGTGCGGTTATAAAGCAGCTTTATTTTCAGAGTCACGGTGAGAAGAGTTTCAGAAAAGCAGACAATCAAATATACATGACAGCGTCAGGGCTCTTCTGAACCCCGTCTGTTGGGTGGGGTCCAGTTTTATACCCATAGAATGCGTGATTTAATATCATTATAAAATGTAACAGTCAACACATTTATTATACACAATCCTTGAGCCCCTTTAATGTCCCTTGTGCAACTTGATTTCTTGGCTCCTTTTGTTATGACGTTCAGATGTAAGCTAAGGGAAAACGTGATAAGGCAGACTCATGTGTGGAATGCTCAGACCTTGAGTCCTTTGCACAAACATTTTTCTGTTTGCTAAAACAAAGCATGCTATTACATGGTTTTGTAAAGCTTACTTCTCAGACATGAATTAGTACAAGGGAACGAAGAGAACATTTGTCTTCCACATATTACATATTAACTAAAACTCATCAATGATATACGATGTGCTTCCCATGCAGTGCTTGATTGTTTGCTTTTCTCTCTCTCACCCCCTCTGACATTCTCTGCCCGACGGAGGGGTTGTGAGCAGAGGGGCTGTTTGCACAGAGGCTGTTTGCCTTGAGGATATGGACGGTCCTCTTCAAAATGCTGCTTTATCGCAGTGATTCTGTATACTTAAAAGCACGTATTGATTTTTTGATTGTTTGCTTTTGTGTCACGCTCTCTCTCTCTGACATTCTCTGCTCCTGACGCGCACTCCTTTGAAGAGAAGATATGTTTGCATTCTTTTAATTGTGAGAAAGACCTGCCATCTCTGTCTTGTCATGGAGCACAGTTTAAACTTTTGACTAAAGGGTGTTATTTAATGTCTAGAGGGCTCTAATAATGTTAAAAGTGTGGGAGAGTTTATAAGGGCTTAAAATAAATAAAAATAACCATACAAACATGTTTTCTACTTCGCGGATTTTCACCTATGGCGGGGGGGTCTGGAACGCAACCCCCGCGATCGAGGAGTGATTGTTGATATTGGGTTTATTGATTTTTGTCAATAAGAATTCCCTGGGCTAAGTCGATTTGCTCTGTGATTCGGTATTCATTTGTTACTGGACTTGGTGTTTGGTCCACTGGTTTCTCTGCATTGATTTCTTCTGAGAGAACTGAGTCACTGGAATGATGTTT
>NW_024377625.1:0-84284 GCF_016835505.1 Polypterus senegalus
TCTGCTGGAGCCATTCCCAGCCAACACAAGGCGCAAGGCAGGAAACAAACCCTGGGACAGGCGCCAGCACCCACACACCAGGGACAATTTACAATGTGTCCACCTAACCTGCATGTGTTTGGACTGTGGAAGGAAGCCCATGCAGACACGGGTAGAATATACAAACGTCATGCAGGGAGGACCGGAAGGCAACCGGTCTCCTAACTGTGAGGCAGCATTGCTACCACTGCACCGCCATTGTAAGGTGACAATAATTCCTTACAATAATGTCATTCTTACTACTCCTCCTGGCATTAATGGTGAACTTTCATTTTAAGTCTAAAGTGTCCTGATGAAGCTTGAAAGGTCTATACTAATAAAAGGCAAAGCCCTCACTCACTCACTCACTCACTCACTGACTCATCACTAATTCTCCAACTTCCCCTGTGGGTGGAAGGCTGAAATTTGGCAGGTTCATTCCTTACAGCTTCCTTACAAAAGTTGGGCAGGTTTTATATCTTCATTCTACGGCGTAATGGTCATAACTGGAAGCAGTTTTTCTCCATTTACTGTAATGGAGATGAGCTTCAACGCCCGTGGGCGAGTTTCGTGTGACATCATCACGCCTCCACGTAATCCACGCGGTACATAGAAAACCAGGAAGACCTCCAAAAGCTGAAGAAAACATGCATTATATAATAAGAAGGCAGCTAAACAATAAGAAGAAGCGAGCGAGTGACATATACAACCATATTCATGAGTTCTGCTACTTCGGAAACAAAGCACGATGTAAACCTACACTTTAAATTAAGTTCATAGAAAGGCTGCCGCTGGCGTTTGTAATTTAGTGCCTGCCCATATAAGGCCGTCCGTCAGCGGCAATCCAATAGCAAACTACCACGGGTAAATATTCACGGGCGAAGGACACAAACTCAATGCTTAAACTGCGAGAGAAAGTTTTAAGTGACTTGGGACCAAGTTAACATTAAATACAGCCATGGACATAGCACGAGATGGCACCAGCACAGCTAGGGAACCTTCGATGCATGTACACCGAGGTAGCTCCGTGAACTGGCGCAGTGCACAGATAAAAGCAACAGTTCCAAGAGCTGAACAAAACCGAATTACACAATTGAAAAGGCAGCAAAAATATGAAGCGTCTCATCACACAAGCATATTCATAAATCCAACTACTGCGGAAACAAAGCACACGGTGGAAAAAGTTAATGTCCCGCTAAAGGAAGACAGTGTAAAAAAAAAAAAACGATGCATGCAGTGTGTCAGGTCTCAGATAAAGAAGAAGATGAGCTGTTTATTGATGCGGTAAGAAAGCGAATCGATGAATGAAACCTGTCATCTTTACAACGATTGACAAACACGAATGTAACTGCAACACTAACACATCCTACAAATACGAACCTGATTGAAAGAAATAATGATAATCAAATCCTTGATGACAGCAACACTCAGTAACACTCACAAAACAAATACTGTATATTGACAGTCATGTTATGTTATTTTTAAAATGTTCCCTTTTCTTTTTCTAGCTTTTTTAACACACTACTTCTCCGCTGCGATACGCGGGTATATATAGATGTATATATATATATCCCGAACTACATACTCGAATAATGGATACTTTATTCGCCATCAATGATTGTTTTGGTAAAGCCATACTCAGTGTATTCATTAGATGAGCGGTAAAAAGTAGAGCGAGGGAGGATGACTTATTGAGGCATGCAGGCTGTAGTCTTGCGTCAACTCTATCTGAATTGCTACGATGACATTTCAAAAATATATCTTTTCAAGTTCTATGTAGTCCATATGTGTCAAAATCAAGGGCCGCGGGTCACATCTGGCCCGGCGTGTAATTATATCCGGCCCGCGAGATCATTTTATATACTGTATTATTGTTATTAATGGCCCGGGTATATGAAGCGCTGGTAACACAATAAACTACAGATCCCATAATGCAAAGCTAGCTCACACGATGCTGAAGAGAAAAGTTGATTCTGAAAATAGAGCCTTTAAAAACCGATGGGAGGCTGAGTATATGTTTACTGAACCCGTGTGTCTCATTTGTGGAGCTAATGTGGCTGTAATTACAGAATTTAATCTAAGAGCGGCACTATGAGACAAAACATCACGGTAACCTGAATGCAATGCAGAAGATACAGAAAGCAGAAGAATTAAATAAGAATCTGACACTTCAGCGGACGTTTTAACCCGTGCACAATCACAAAGTGATTTCAAGTGAAGCTGCTTTTATGGAGACACAAATGCACCAGTGCAATTTGCCCCACTTTCCCTGTTGCCAAGTAATGTTAAACCAAGTCGTCCTACGTGTTCCCAAATACGCACTTTGCTGATAAACTGAAGCGCACTGCGCACTGAGTTTGCACAGGCGCTTTGGTGACTTTGAAGAACAAAAGTCCGTCTACATGCGGCTCGAACCTTGTGCATGTTTGGTAGCACATATCTGTGTGAGAAGCTCTTCTCAGTGATAAAGAATAACAAAACAGCACACAGGAGTCGCCTCACTGATGAGCACCTGCAGTCCATCCTGAGAATCTCCACAACACAGAACCTCACAGCAAACAGAAACGAACCTGTGGCCAAAAAAAGATGCCAGGCATCCAGCTCTAAAATGGCATATGAGCAAAGACAACTGAATGATTTGATTTGTTATTGCTGAAAGGAATACATTTTATTTATATTTCTAGGTTTTGTTATGCAGCATATTCATATTTGAATTTGTATCATTTTGACAGGATATATTTTATGGGGAGCAAAATCTTTTGGGATATTTAAAATCTAAGTTTATTTTTTATATAAAATTACATAAGAGTAAAGAAATGTGAATGTTTGTTCTTTTAACGTTTACTTTATTTCTAACTTGTATAATTTAGACAGGATATATTTTTATGGAGAGCAAAATATTATAAGTTGTTTAAGGTTTGAGTTGATTTATTCACGAATAATATTCCTGTCTGTTTTACCATTCCTACCAAAGATATTTCTGTCGACTAAATAAAAATTCCTTCTATTTAAAATTTAAATAGAACTTGAACAAATATGATAGTTCATAGTATCCACGCAGACTTGCACAAGGCGGGAGTTTTCCGTTTTAACAAGCAGCGTGTTGCACTGATACTGAAATAGCTGTGTGTGTATATATGTAGATATGTATGTATATGTATATATATGTTTATATATGTGTGTGTGTGTATGTATGTATATATATATATATTTTGTGTGTGTATGTGTGTATGTATTTATGTGTGTGTGTATATGTATGTGTATATATAGAGATATATATATATGTGTATATGTATAGATATGTATATATATATATGTTTATGTGTGTGTGTGTAAATATATATATATGACAACAACACTCATCACTCACAACAGTGACAAAACAATTACATTGACAATCATGTTACGTTATTTTCAAAATGTTTCCTTTTCTTTTCATTGCTTCTTTAACACACTACTTCTCACTGCGGCCTTGAGTATTTTACTAGTTGTGTAATAAACTGGAAAGCGGTGTGTGGTTCACAAGAGGTGTGTAAGAAGTCCTATAAGTGCAGGTGTGTTTACAAGGCCACATGTAACTGAGATAAGTCGAGGAACCTGCGTTATTAAAAATCACGTGTAAGTAATCAGGAGTTCTCAAAGTTCTCCAACGTCAAACAGAGCTAAAAAGAGTTCAACGCCATCATCAGCCACAGAAACAGACGCCTGTGATCATTCCTTGTGTTTCTTAAATATATTTAAATAAAGGGACACTTTATCAAAGGCGGCATACCAATGCGTGTTCTTCTTGCCTTACACCCGCTGCTGCTGGGTAATAATAATAACGCAGGGTGTTTTACTTCCATAAATTAAAATTACATTACATCCATCCATCCATTTTCTAACCCGCTGAATCCGAATACAGGGTCACGGGGGTCTGCTGGAGCCAATCCCAGCCAACACAGGGCACAAGGCAGGAACCAATCCTGGGCAGGGTGCCAACCCACCGCAGGACACACACAAACACACACAAACACACCCACACACCAGGGGCCAATTTAGAATCAGCCAATCCACCTAACCTGCATGTCTTTAGATTGTGGAGGAGGCAGGAGCACCGGAGGAAACCCACGCAGACACGGGAGAACATGCAAACTCCACGCAGGGAGGACCCGGGAAGCGAACCCGGGTCTCCTAACTGCGAGGCAGCAGCGCTACCACTGCGCCACCGTGCCGCCTGAATTACATTACATTACTAGTTATTACAAAAAGTAACTGCACTACTTAATGCACATCATTTTTAACGTGTTACCTCACCATTCTTGAGATTGTCATGCAGACTTTATTACTGTATGTTCAGCTCATTAACATAAATTTAGCAATTTCTGAAATACAGAAACAGATGATTTCCAGGAGAAGGAGTAATGTGATTGGTCGAGCATTTGTCTCTGGAAATTGATCTTGTGGACACTTCCACCTGTGCCTGCTGGGAGGGATGGTTGTGTAAGAAGTAAAGACACTCACAGGCTGACAGAGTGCAGTGGACTTGTGCAGACTAGAAAATCCTTAAGTGTTACCCGTTTAACGGTTAAAAGGGTTACTTAACCAGCTTATTCACTGGAAATCTACCCCTGATAACCCGGCATTTATGTGGCATTTTAGAGACCAGGGATCTGTGAATAACTGAATTATTGAGGTGTATGGCAACACACTCACAGGCTGTAGAAGAAACTTGTATACTGAATGTGTGAACAGTTTGATAAAGTCCTCCATTTGTTAATTAATATCGTGGCCTGTGGTTCATCCAGAATTAGAAAGGGTAACACTTGAGTTTAGGTGGAATATTTAGGGAACAATGAATTTATTACTCATACTAGCTGTGTGTGGTCTTCAGGACAAAAAGCAACCCAATGACTCCTCAGCAGTTTTATTATATTTGTGAAGTTCCAGAGATGTCAGCTAACTGGGCCAGGCAGGTCGTGTCTTATCTGAGATGGACGTGTAGTCGAGTGCAGCTGTGGCACAAATTGAGCGGGATAGGCTGAAACCGGTCTCAGGTAAGCGTATGGTAGCTCGTGTGAATGTACAACATGCATGTAGCACAAAACTGAGTTTGTCTGCTTGGGTTGAGTGAGAAGTGAGGGGCATGCAAGTGCTGAAAAACATTAAAAGGGCAGACATGCGCCATCTTACCAAGGGCAAGTCACACTTGTATAAGCTTCTACATCTTCAAACCAACTTCCATGGCTGTGGTTGATGCGAGCGGAGTCCACACACACACACACAAAGTCTTTCGTTTATATGTGTCTAATACTGTTATGTACCAAGACCTTCATAATGGCTTCTTTTGGTCTAAATAAAACTTGTAAAGTGCCAGTAAATTGGCTCTGAGCAGCATTGGGTACAGGACAGGATGGAGTGTCAGACCACCACTGGGCACATCCTCAGCTCATTTTAAACCACTGATTTAATGTGCTGCTCACTGTTATGTTCAAAGAATGTTAAACTGTCCATAAAAAACAAAGAAACAAACAGCAGTTACAGGGAGAAGAAACAAACTGCAGAGAGCCAGCAGCTGGACCACCGTGGAGCTGTGAGGAGAGACCACTGAAGGCCCTGGTGACTCTGGACAAACAAATATAATGAAGACATCTGAGATTTGATGAACTCATTAGAGAATTAAGTAACTGAAATTAACAAATAAATGTAATACTTCAAAGAACAGCATTGTGCACAATTCTATAGAAACAGCGGAACTTTTAACAAAGGAATTACATTTGGATGAGAACTCTTCCTGTCACTACTGTTTAAAATATTTTTTATAATTGTTAAAAAGTTTTACTTATTTTTAAAAGCACTCGACTGATTTTGAATCATCTTTATAATCCTCGTGCTATTCCATCTAATAGGATTGCTGCAGTGAAGTATTTTGTACAAACTGAACACACAATACACATGTAGTCATTTTTTCTGTATTTCATTAACACAGTACAAGTTGTCTCTTTAGCAGTTTTTAAAGAATTAAAGTGAATTCCTTGTAAAATAATCCACACTTTCAGTAGATGTCCCCTCAAATGACAAGTGTCTGTGTTTACATATAATCAGCCGGGGCAGGAAGAAGTGGATTCAGGTTGCTGGGAACTTGACGTGACATTATTCAGGATACAACGGTCAATGACTGCTTCTGCAGAGGGAGGACGAGAAAGCATTAGGCAACAGCACCAACCCCTGGTCAGGAGTGTAATTACATTTATATGAGCCTTGAAGTTGTCTCCTAAGCACATGTGTGACATGCCCAACCAGCCCAGACCAATTGGGTCAGGTAGCCCAAACCGTGAGGCCATATCTCAGAGAAAGCGGATCGGCATTGACATGGAGGGAACCATGGCGATCTAGGACTTTGAATGACCGAATGTCCAAGAAACATCGAGTGACATGTTGGTTTGACTATTTGTCCAGTGCCATCCAATATAAAGTTGCATGGTTGATGACTAGAATAAATTCATGACCATGCAGGTAGTACCTCAGCTGCAGAATAGCTCACTTATTTACCAATACTTCCCTTTCCATATCTGCAAACCTGGTTTCCAGGTCCAATATTTTCTGGCTCAGCAACACGATGGGGTTTTCTACACAAACGACACTCTTGCTCAACACTGCACAGAGACTTGTGTCCAAAATGTCACCCTGGGCAATAAAAGGCAGAGAAAAATCCAACAATACAGGTGCAGATGTAAGGGCCTGTTTCCATTTTTTCACCTCAAACCACGATATTAGGAGCCCTCTTGTTTGTCAGGTGTGTCAAGGTCATAGCCCTCTCGGAAAAATGAGGCACACACCTGCAGCAGTACCCCACAAATGCCAGGAATGCTTGTACTTGCCGTTTGGTTTGTGGACAGGGCCAGCTGAGTACAGTATTAACGATGGTACACTGTGGTTGAATTCTACCTCCTCCCACCGTATAGTGTAATTATTTGGCCTCAGTTGATCCAAAATAATCTTAATGCCACTATTATATCGTGTGAGGAGCACCCCTCAAACCTGCTGCATGTGTTCCATGTCATTCTCGTAGGCAACACTATAAGAGTTGTGAGCCATAGCATTCTGTTCACAAGACATTGGAAGGTGCCCAGTGTCCTCTGTAACCCAAATGGGAGGACTCGATACTGCCAGTGACCACTAATGGTGCTAAATATGTTTTTTTCCTTGACGAATTCCTTTAAGGGAATTTGCCAATACCCTTTTGTCATGTCAAGGGTGGTCAAATATCATGCTTTTTTTGAGTTGCTTGAGGAGTGTGCACTCGCAACATCAGATATGCATTGATACAGGAAACATGCTGATATGATTCATTGCAAAAGTGCTAACTGCCATCCGCCTTTGGGACCAATACAATAAGACTGGACCAGGGACTAAAACTTTCCTCAATCATTCCAGCATTTGTTTGACCTTAAGTTTCGCTTCTGCTCATATTGCTTCCGGCAGTGTTTACAGGCATTCTCAGACAACTACTCCAAGGTCAGTTATGATGTCATGTTTAAGCAGAGAGGTCCGAGTAGGACTTTCATTAATCGCTTCTTGGACGGACAGGATATCTTTTCTGAACTCTTGGCATTGTTTGGGTTGTTTAACCAAATAGTCAACCAGCCCCTTCCTTTCCTTAATTTTATTGCACCCTTGCCAATGATCCAATAATTTGGAATAGGAAGTGGAAGAAGCTTGAACTGATATCCGAGAGTTAACACTAGCAGCAGCTTACCATGGTTATAGATTTGGCTGATTGCGCATGTTCCATATAAGCTCTTAGTATTGGTGTGATTTTATATATATATATATATATAATTATAATATATAATTGTGTGATATATTTGAAGATATTTGTGGAAGGAGGTGCCACACTTTTCCATCCATATTTTAATATATCCAATAATCCCTGGGGTTGTTACCCATATAAAAATGCATAAGGTGAAAAAACTATAGAGGCTGTGGGACTTTCTGGTATGCAGATAGCAAGAGGGGCAGTAACTGATCCCAGTTTGGAGCCCTCTTCTTGGTCAGGTCAGTCAAGGGCACAGCCCTCTTAGAAAAATGAGGTACAAACCCACCTTGAGAAGCATTTGCTTGTGCATCTTATTAAGTTGTTTGACTAGACCATCAGGCTGAGAATGGTACACTGAAGTCTTAAGGTGCTTGATTTGGAGCAATTTGGGATCCTCCTGAACGTCTCTGAGGTAAACGGCCTCCCTTGGTCCATTAGGACCTTCTTTGGGATATGTGTGATGACCCCTACCAGTGCCAATGAGATGCTTCTAGACTTAAGGGGATAGCCTATGGATAACATGTAGCACAATCCAATTTATATCCTCGGGCTGAGGGTCTAAGAGGATCTACTATGTCCACCTTGATATGTTCAGAAGTTCATATATCTATCAGAAGATTGAAACAAGAGGAGCATGGTCTTTTCTAGGAATCTGTCGCAGCTGACATGCCAGACACAAAACACAAAAGTGACGGATCTCCTCATTAGTTCCCTGACAGTAAAATCAAAATTTTATCATTTTAAGTGTTTTGTCAGTTCCAAGATGGCCACCCAAGAGGTTTGTGTGTGTTAATTCACAAACCTGCTGCCAGTGAGATTTAGGTACCAGCAACAACAACCTCAACTTTCCTCATGTTCTGACAAATGACATAATAAATCATTTTAAAATACAAAGTAGGGTTCTGGTGGCATGGAGTGGGTGGAACACTGTCAGATAACTCAAGTGAATCGTCAATCCACTGTTCTCTTTGAAAAGATGCTGATGTTTGTGGAAATTGACATTGACGTTCTGAGAGCAAATCAGGCATGGCCTCCCTGGGTGGAGTTATTGGCAACGTCCAGTTCGCTCATGGCCTCGATAGCAAGTACATGATAGAAAACATAATAAAATCACGTTACAATGTGTCATGTTTGTCTTTTTTATTTTGTGTTGCAGCAATACATCAAAAAAAAAAATACTCGTCCACATTAGTGCATTAGTGAATTCTAGGAAGGGAGACACTTTCAACAAGTTCATCAGTGTAATGGATTGTGTAACCTGCAACTCGTCAGCCTGGGGTTAGAGGTAAGGAAGAGACGTCAGGGGAATAAATAAAATTAAACTGCAAACTGGAGAAACTGAGACGAGAACTGACACCAGAGAGCAAAGTCAAGGAATTTAACACAAAATGACTTCAGCTGTGTGTGTTTATATAATGGCATTTCACCTGAACAGACATCACAGTCAGGAAATACGATGAGCTGAATCAAAATTAGGATCTGAGTGGACAGTCACAGCATTGTCTGGATTAGTGACACGACTTGACACAAAGAACTTTCACGTGTTTGAAATCAACATGCTGAGGTTTATCTAAACACACGGATATCAAGCGTCAGGTCTTTGTTAATGATCACTTAAAGACACTTGTGTTCAAATCCTCACTAAAGCATTCATTACAAAGATTTAAAATATCAAAACACACGAATGAGCGCACACCTCAGTATTGAACACTTTCTGAGTCATTGTGCTCTACAACAACCCAGCAGCCCTTTGACAAATGAAAGAGAGTGAAAGCCTGAGCAATTTGTGATGTGACTATCATAAGGAATGAATGTGGTGGCAGGTATACAATTACTGACATACAAATATAATTCCTTTACATTTAAGTTTCTCTGTTTTTCTAGAATTGAGCACAATGCTGTTCTCTGAAGTATTAATTGTGTTCTGTATGAGGTGAGCAGCTGCGGCTAATGAGACTTCACAAATATTAACAAATGCCAGTCTAAAGCAGCAAATCCTACGTTTAATTGTGGACATCAAACCTCATTTGACCTTCTCAGTCGTCCATTTCAGTTCCTCACAGTCACCTTAGTGTCATTTAGTGAGCCAGCAGTGTGAGGAGTGAAGGCCGACTGCTCCGTCTGCACTCGTCTGTCATCTGCTGCCTTATTGAGGAGGAGTGCAGATTAAAGTGCAGAAATAGGAAACATTAACTTCACAATAAAATGAAGAGTTTAGTTTGATATAAAAGTAAAACAATAAAGAAACATTTCATAGAATTTGACT
The DNA here is from genome assembly GCF_016835505.1 of Polypterus senegalus. Taxonomy (NCBI): domain Eukaryota; kingdom Metazoa; phylum Chordata; class Cladistia; order Polypteriformes; family Polypteridae; genus Polypterus; species Polypterus senegalus. The sequence continues at coordinate 10,083 of NW_024377625.1, forward strand.
CTCAAACAAATCCCCACCCCTGACCAAAGCTGAACAGAATGTCGGCCGTCGCCTGAGCTCAGCTGTGCAGTTTTTAGTTGTGAAATCTGAAAGTCTGTGCAAATTATATATTAAAAGATTTTATATTTCCAGATATTAGGTAAAATTTAGCACAAAACTTAATTAATGTTGAAATAAATAATTCTTACCCATAATAATGGAAACAGCAATAATCATTTTACATTTTACTGAAGTGTTTCTATGAATTGCCAGGAGTCTCCTACATTTACAGTGCTGTTTATTACACATTCAAATAAGAAGAAGACTTATGAAAATAACTATGTTGAAATAAGTAATAATCAGAAACAGTGTACACTCTACATGAATAAAGTACAATTTAACAAAAATAGCCTTCAAAAAAACAGCAATTAAGAAATGATTGCATTGTTAAGAAATATGTTTTATACTGTTAAAATGAAAAATGAGCAAAGGAATAATGTACAAATAATTAAAAACATCTAATCTCAGATAATTCAATTTTTTATTTTTTTTAACATTTACAGTAAATTGAGCACTGAAGAAGCTGGACTAAATATTTTACAACTCAGGATGATTTTCAGTGCTTTTCTGAACCAGGAATAAAGAAAAGCGTAAAGAATTGGATTAACACCAAAGTTCACTTCACTGACCAACACAAAGACATTCCTGATGATACGTGTGATTACGTTACTACCATCATCAAAAAAATTGTACACATAAAGAGGCAGCCAGCAGATCATAAAAGCCCCACGACTACTCCTAATGTTTTTGCGCTTTTCTTTCAGACGGTTTTGATATTTTTCTGTCACTCACCTCCTCAGTTTGTCTCTTTTCTATCATACAGTTGATGGCTCTTGAATGGCTTCTTGCAACTACAAATATTCTGATATAAAAACCAATCATTAGAAAATAAGGAATAAAAAAAGTTATGAGTAAAATGAAAATGCCCATTTCATAATAAGTGAATGCTAAACAAGTTCCTTCACATATCTCTGTTACAATATCACTAAAACATAAAAGTACGAGTGTAATGAAAAGTGCAAACAGCCACACTACAGCAATGCTGATGGCTGCAACAGTCAAAGTTATTTTTGAGCTGTAAAAGAAAGGATGGCAGACAGCAATGTAGCGATCAATGGATATTAAAACCACATTATATACAACAACAGTATTAAGAATATTCACAAGTCCATGATACAAATAACAATAAATAACTCCAAAGTACCAGCAAAATTCAATAGGGAGACTCAAAGAAAAGGGCATCACAAAGAATCCTGATAAGAAATCGCGCCTGCGGTGAAAGGATCAGAAGATTAGTCGTGTGCAGCTGAAGAAAATGAGAAATAGAAATGATGACAAGAAGATTTCCAAAGACTGTCGAGAAAAGCAAAAGACAAGAGAAAGTGTAATAAAGTCCATAAACTTCAGTTTCATAAATCGGTTTACGACAAGATGTATTACTGTGAGGATAACAACGTCCAAGTTTCAGTCCATTCCACTCCATGTCTGTCCCTGATGTCACTGAGCCGTCCTGCCTGCACACTGAGATGTTTATACACTGAAGCCCTGCGACTGCCATATTCTCTCTGCTGACGTAATTCACATGAGGCGTCTCTCTGCTGTGTGTGCTTCACAAATTCTCTCAGGATGTTTGTTTGTTCATTTCAGTTCTTACTCACTAATGAGTTCATCAAATCTCAGATGTCTTCATTATATTTGTTTGTCAGGAGCCGCTCAGGGCTGCGGTGGTCTCTCCTCACAGCTCCACAGTGGTCAGCTGCTGGCTCTCTGCAGTTTCCTTCTTCTCCTTTGTCTGCTGTTTTTGTTTTTTTGTTCTCAGTCACTTTGACTTTCTTTCCTCATCACAGCGAGCAGCACATTAAATCAGCAGGTTCAGATGAGCTGAGGTTGTGCCCAGTGGTGGTCTGACACTCCATCCTGTGCTGTGCTGCTCAGAGCCCCTCTGACACCTGTGAGCTGAACCTGCATGGAGTGTGCTGGACCACCCTGTGCTCATGAGAGGCCCTCACACACACACACACACACGAGAACATTAGAACAATCTAGACGAGAACAGGCCATTCAGTCCAACAAAGCTCGCCAGTCCTATCCACTTGTTTCCTCCAAGAAAACATCAAGTCGAGTTTTGAAAGTCCCTAACGTTTTACTGTCTACCATACTACTTAGTCTCTTATTCCAAGTGTCTATCGTTCTTTGTGTAAAGACAAAAACTTCGTAATGTTTGTGCGAAATTTACCCTTAACAAGTTTCCAACTGTGTCCCCGTGTTCTTGATGAACTCATTTTAAAATACAAGTCTCGATCCACTGGACTAATTCCCTTCATCATTTTAAACACTTCAATCATGTCACCTCTTAATCTTCTTTTACTTAAACTGTAAAGGCTCAGCTCTTTCAATCTTTCCTCATAATTCATCCCCTGTAGCCCTGGAATCAGCCTAGTCGTTCTTCTCTCGACCTTTTCTAGTGCTGCTATGTCCTTTTGTAGCCTGGAGACCAAAACTGCACACAGTACTCAAGATGAGGCCTCACTAGTGGGTTATAAAGGTTGAGCATAACCTCCTGTGACTTGTACTCCACACACCAAGGCGCTATATAACATGACATTCTGTTAGCCTTCTTAATGGCTTCTGAACACTGTTTGGAAGTTGATAGCTTAGAGTCCACTATGACTCCTAAATCCTTCTCATAAGGTGGACTCTCGATCTTCTGACTGCCCATTGTGTATTCAAACCTCACATTTTTACTTCCTATGTGTGATTCTTTACATTTACTGACATTAAATTTCATCTGCCACAAATCTGCCCAAGCCTGTATGCTATCCAAGTCCTTCTGTAATGATATAACGGATTTCAAATTATCTGCTAATCCACCTATCTTGGTATCATAATAATAATAATAATAAATTTTATTTATATTGCACTTCATATTTTAGAAATCTCAAAATGCTACATAGTAAAACAAAATAATAAAACAAGAAAATGTATGTATGCTTTAACAAAATATCTTTCTAAAAAGATGAGTTTTTAGATTCCGTTTAAAACCATCAGTTGACTGTGGGGCTCTCAGGTAGTCAGGGAGGACGTTCCACAGTCTCTGCGCCACAGATGACAAAGCCCTGTCACCCATACTGCGAAGCTTGGTTCTCGGGACTTGGAGAGTGTTAGTGTGTACAGAGCGGAGAGTACGTGAGGAGGTATGAGGGGTAAGGAGTTCCTGTAAGTAAAGGGGGGCATGTCCATAGATGCACTGATGGGTGAGGAGAACGACCTTGAATTCTGAGTGAAACAGGGAGCCAGTGAAGGGTTTTCAGGATTTGCGTGATATGGTCATGCTTTTGCACCTTCATCAGGATCCTGGCAGCGCAATTCTGAATATACTGGAGTCTGTGAATACTCTTGCCAGGAATCCCGATGAGGAGCGCATTACAGTAATCCAGCCTGGAGGAGACAAAGGCATGGATGAGCTTTTCTGCATCTTCCAGGGTGAGAGTTGGTCGGAGTTTAGCAATATTCTTGAGGTGGTAGAAGGAAGACTTACAGAGGTGTTTGATGTGGGCGTCAAAGGTGAGTTGAGGGTCCATTTAACACCCAAATTGGTGACAGAGGTGGAAAGGGGAATGTTTTGGCCAGCGAAAGTGATACTGGCGATGGTAGAAGAGCGGAGATGGTGTGATGTGCCAACTAAGATGGCTTCTGTTTTGGATCTGTTTAGCTGAAGAAAATTGAGCCTCATCCACGCCTCTATCTTGAACCCAGACACAGACAGACATCATAAGTTCCAACACATACTTGTTTATTTACAAAACTATTTACAGTTACGTGCACAAACCCCAGTGCCTCTTGCACCGATTCCCCCACTGTCCAGGCCACACAGTCCTTCGTGCCTTTCTCTCTTGACCGCCTCCCGTCCTCTCTCCAGCTCTGTCCTCTTCCACCCGACATCCACTAACGACTGGAGGGAGGAGACCCTTATATGGGAACCCGGATGGGCTCCAGCTGCTTCCCGGCAATAAGTCATGGCCACACCCCAGTGTGGCGGAAGTGCCGGCTGCGCACCTGGAAGCCATCCGGGTGTCCCCTGTCGTCTTCCCCCTAGCACTTCCTGGTGTGGCAGAAGTGCTGGGCTCCAGGGTTCCTCAGGCACCTGGGCGCCGCCTGGCGGTGGCCACGGGCCCCTACAGGGTTGGGCTTCCAAGCCCTCTACAGTCTGCGGTCTGGAGGAGGCACAAGCCCTCCTCTGGTCCTCCTGCGCTGACCACACGGGATATTCCGGCATCGGGGCGCCACCTGGCGGTGGCCACGGGTCTCTACAGGGCTGGGCTTCCAAGCCCTGTACCCGAGGCCCCAACATAACCAGGACAGATGCCCCTCGCCGTCTGGAGGAGGCACAAGCCCTCCTCTGGTCCTCCTGGGCGTCCCGGCCGGGACCACAGTGCCCCACCGCTAGCGAAGACACGTGGGTCTGGCGACATGCCGAAGGGCAGCACGTCCCCGGAGAGGGTCCTACTATGTCCCCAGGGTCCAACACGGCACCCTGGGACATCTTGGTTTGGCACCCCCTCCGATGCCAACGCCCCGCTCTGGTCTGTGCCGCTCTCGCCCGTTCGCCCCCAGGAGGGCAGGTCCCAAATGACGTCGGCTCCAGCGCTCGTCGGGGCTTCGGACCTGTATAAAGAACAAAGGGAGGGCCAGAAACACTGCCAGGACACTCACCCCGAGCGTCCTGTTGGTCTCTGTACCGGCAGTGCTCTCGCCCCCCTCCGACAGCCCCCGACTTGCCTGCTTGAGTCCTCCGCTGCAGGTTCCAAGCCCGTCCTTTCGATGTCAATGGGACTGCTCTCACAGGCGGCTCGCCCAGCCGCCCAGGGGATTCCCTCTGCCTCCGCAAAGGACGGCCCTTCACTGGACGCTCACCCCCAGCGAGACGCCCCTTGTTATCGGAGGAACCGGCATTCACCCCTCGGTTCCTCCTTCTTCTCTTGGACGCCTTGACGGTCTGGGTCTGAGCATGGCAACAGCTCAAATATAGCCCCGTGTGCGTCCCTGCAGAGCGACAGAAGACTGCCGCGGGCAGGGCACTCATCAGCCCCTGTCCTGCCAGCGCCTGCGTACTCACTCTCCTCGCCCTATCAGCCGTCTGCACCGCCGCGTCCGCTGTGGGGGGATTACTTACTTGAAGCCGGTCCTCCTTAAAAAAGTCGCGGCCGTGTTCGGCAGATCCCCCTTTATGCTTTACGGGGACGATACAACCTACCTTCCCCGTGGTGTCTCGTTTGCCAAAGGCTCCAGTGTCGCGCCGATCCTCCGTCACACGTGCCATCTCTCCCGACGCGACCGCCTTCCCCCTCAGCTGCTCCAAGCGGAGAACGAGATCACCCAGCACCTGCAATAAAGGTGACTCGGCGGGCCGAAGGGACTCCTCCGGCTCGCGCCGAGCCGCTGGTGGAAACAGAGAGACAGACGCCGGTGGGCTTACCTGTCCATCAGCACCACTCGTCACCTGCCTCCTGTGGGCCACTCCCTCTGGCCCAATCGGGTCTCTTCTAGGCACGAGACTGGTGTTCCTTGGTCCCGCCTCTGTACCGTCATTGGCGGGCACACAAGACACACCGGCCAATCCCGTGCCTGTCAGCGGGCGGGACATCTGGCCCGCGACCATCTTGTCTCTCCTGCTCTGGGTGCGGTGACGTGCCTCCTCGCAGCTTCGCAGCTTCCTCTGCTGCCACCGTCGCGCTGCCGACAGCCTGTGGCCCGGCGTGCTCCTGCCACGGATGCGGATCCAGATCGTCCCTCCCTGTAGAAAACAAGGTACGTGCGACCCCGAAGGGCCGATTACTGCAGGGCAGGGCACTCACCTCCTGGATCCTGTCATGCCGAGGCCCCTGCCTCGGTGTGGCCTTCTGCGTCGCAACGCCGGCCTGGCTGTCCGTCCCGACAGCGCGACCCTCGGAGCCCGCTGCGCTCCGGCGACGCCCGTTCTTCCTCCGCACCCGGGGATGGCCATGCTGCGGTCCGGCGGCGGTCTCTGGAGTTAACCGCTCCCACCGGGTTGTGCACGGGCCGACTCCTGCGGCCAGTGTGTGGAGTCCGCTGCTGCGCCGGGCCGTCCACAGACATATTTGTTTTTCTTGCAGGTGCCCGCCTTGGAACAGGCGGAGCATCATGCAGACTACGCCACTGTGAACTTGAACCCGGACACAGACAGACGGACATTATAAGTTCCACCACACACTTGTTTATTTACAAAACTATTTACAGTTACATGCGCAAACCCCAGTGCCTCTTGCACCGATTTCCCCACTGTCCAGGCCACACAGTCCTTCGTGCCTTTCTCTTTTGACCACCTCCCGTCCTCTCTCCAGCTCTGTCCTCTTCCACCCAACATCCACTAACGACTGAGGGAGGCGGCCCCTTATATGGGAACCCGAATGGGCTCCAGCTGCTTCCCGGCAATCAGTCATGGCCACACCCCAGTGTGGCGGAAGTGCCGGCTGCGCACCCGGAAGCCGTCCAGGTATCCCCTGTCGTCTTCCCCCCAGCACTTCCTGGTGAGGCGGAAGTGCTGGGCTCCAGGGTTCCTCAGGCACCTGGGCACCGCCAGGCGGTGGCCACGGGCCCCTACAGGGTTGGGCTTCCAAGCCCTCTACCCGTGGCCCCCAATACAACCAGGGCGATCGCCCCCTTGTGGTCTGGAGGAGGCACAAGCCATTACATCCTAAGACAGAGTTACGGGGGTCTGCTGGAGCCAATCCCAGCACACCATAGGATACACACACACCAACTACACACTGGGGACAACTTAGGATCGCCAATGCACCTAACCTGCATATCTTTGGACTGTGGGAGGAAACCCACGCAGACACGGGGAGAACACGCAAACTCCACGCAGGGAGGACCCAGGAAGCGATCCCAGGTCTCCTAACTGAAGCAGCAGCGCTATAACTGCACCACCGTGCTGCTCCAGATCAGCATCAGTCCAAACGAAATAACAGCAGCTCAGCCCATTATATCCTACTTAATTAAAGTTTCTGTGTGTTCTGTTCATCCAGTTGCTTTTTCTCTGCCTTTCCAACAGACGGCACTTCGTAACCCTTGTTAGTGGTAAATTGCATTAGATTTGTAATTGTAATAGATGGCATATAACACACATTAACACTGCTGGTACAAATCCTGTACTAAATGGCATATCAAAGAGACATAGCAATGGAGCAAACACACAGCACTGCAAACATTAACTCTGAATACATCCAACAGAGAGTAACTGCCAGACGGACAGAAATCGGCTTATCCACCTTAATAAAAGGACAAAGTCTGTGTGTCTTTGTATCTGTGTGTCCATCTGTTTGCCATGTGTCTGTCATTCCAACATATGGTGCTTCACAAGCATTTGTACTAATATAATTAATCATATTTATCATTCCAACAGATGGTTGTACCAAATGTCTTATAACAGAGACATAAGAAGTGTCTGTCTGTGTTTCTGTGTATCTCTGTGTCTGTCAGGTTGCTCTATCTCTGTTATAAGACATTTGGTATGGGATTCATAAAAGTAGTGGTAATGTTTGTGATGCACCATCTGTTGAAATGACAAATGCTGTGCACAAATGTTAACACTAAATATGTCAAACAGAGAGTTACTGCTAGATGGACAGAAACAGGCTGCTGTATCTCAAAAGCAATAATCTTCCATTAGTGAAAAGGATCAAATGCATAAACGTATGATGAGACAGCGTGAAAAACCCAAAGCTAAAGAAGTCAGGGTCAAAAGAAATCAAGATGTGATGCACCAGACCAGGGATGATGAATTGTCAGTGGATATGAATGTGCAAATTATTAAGGACGTCTGGGCACACACAATACTCATACAGTAGAAACACCAGAGGAACATGGAGAGTGAAGTCATAAGAATACCACGGCCATTACAGCAGTGCGGGCCCAGGAGACACCAAAAACAATGAGAGCCAAACCACAGAGTGATGTTCAGAGTCAGAGGGTGTGAAGTCAAAGGGACACGGGAGCCCCAAATCTTATTACAACTCACGAGATGGATCATTCATAGAGGCTGCAAGAGCGAGGGGCCTTGTCAACGATGACTGGTTATGGAGCAGGTCCTTGGAAGAGTCTGAACTCCTTGGGATGAGCCGCAGCTGCTTTGAGTCTTTGCCTTCATTTGTGCCTTTGATGCACCAATTAAGTCAGAAGAACTGTTTGTGAAATACAGGAGAAGGTTGTGTGAGATGGTTACACGACACCATCAAGGACATGCAGATGGCTGTGCTTTGTGTGTAAACTGAGTGTTGCTTGACACAGAGTGAACTCTAATGCACCATGGAAAACGATGCAGGGATTTCAAAGTACCTGTAAGTCGGGCAGTCACGGGATATAGAAATCCTGAGGACTATTATGATGCAGTTCATGAACTCGACCGAGCGATGGTATTGGTGATGACTGTGAATACTCTTCAGTGGGATGAACATCACCTTTCATGTTCTCTCTGATGTCAAGTTCTGCTCTCAGGTTTCTGCAGCTGTCGTTGAACTTCCTCACTTTTCAGACCTGTAATTTCTCTCAGCCTTTTATTCTTATTATTTATCCTCAGATAAATACTTCATAAGTACACATTTATTCCTTTTGATAGTCACATCACAAGGTGTTCAGGCTTTCTTTCTTTCATATCTCAAATGTTCAATTCTTCATAATAACTATTCATAGTGGCTCCAAAATCCATACTGACCCCTACTCTCTCTTCTGTTTCTTTTTCCGGTTTCTTTGTGGTGGCAGCCTGCGCCACCACCACCTACTCAAAGCATCATGATGCTCCAACATTGATGGACTGAAAGCCAGAAGTCTACGTGACCATCATCATCGTCCTTCCATGAAAACCCTAAATACAAAGAGGACTGTTTGATTTATGTTAGGTAGATTGCCCAGAGGGGACTGGGCGGTCTCGTGGTCTGGAACCCCTACAGATTTTATTTTTTTTCTCCAGCTTTTGGAGTTTTTTTTTTTGTTTTTTCTGTCCACCCTGGCCATCGGACCTTACTCTTATTCTATGTTAATTAATGTTGACTTATGTTAATCTTTTATTGAGTCTTCTATTTTTCTATTCATTTTGTAAAGCACTTTGAGCTACATTTTTTTGTATGAATATGTGCTATATAAATAAATGTTGATTGATTGATTGATTGAAATGGCTGCTGGTTGTTGTAGAGCTCAATGGCTCCTGCTACTTCATACACAGAAAGTGTTCAGTTATCTTGTAAGCCATTTATAAATCTAACGACACAATACAGAGGTGTGCGCTCATTCGTGTGTTTGATATTTTATATCTTTCTAATGAATACTTTAGTGAGGATTTGAACACAAATGTCTTTAAGTGATCATTAATAAAGACCTGAAGCTTGATATCCGTGTGTTTAGATAAACCTCATCATGTTGATTTCAAACACATGAAAGTTCTTTGTGTCAAGTCGTGTCACTAATCCCAGACGATGCTGTGACTGTCCACTCAGATCCTAAATTTGATTCAGCTCATCATATTTCCTGATTGTGATGTCTGTTCAGGTGAAATGCCATTATATAATCACACACAGCTGAAGTCATTTTGTGTTAAATTCCTTGACTTTGCTCTCTGGTGTCAGTTCTCATCTCAGGTTTCTCCAGTTTGCACTGAGTTTTATTTTATTGATTCCCTTGACGTCTCTTCTTCTCCCTAACCACAGACTGACAAGCTGCGGTTTACACCGTCTGTTCCCCTGATGAAGTTGTTGAAGTGTCTCCCTTCCCAGAATTCTCTTTATTTGCCAAGTGCACTAATGTGGTGAGGAGTTTGTCTTTGTAGTGTTGCAAAATCAAGAGGAGCACAAAACATAAAAGATTGAATATGACAGAATGTAAAGTCATCTTATTATGTTTTATATGACATTATTTCAATTGTTCAGAGTATTATACACAATTTTATTTTTTAATGTTATTATTGCTGTATAATTTAACTCTAAGCGCACTTTCCATGGAGCAGCTCGTGTACACATAGAAGGAGGATGTGCTGCTACAGACAGAGGGCCGTTTCACACTGAGTGGATTTTTTCTGCAGTCTGAAGAGCAGACAGACACCATTTGCAGACCATTAGGAATTAGAAGATCAAATCTTTAAAACATTTTTTGGACTTCCCACATGTGCAAAAGCAAAGCTCCTGAACCATTGGATATTTTTGTGCATGATCACGTAATAGACGTGTACTGATATGGTCTGTGAAAATGATGTCAGACAGAGAGGGGCGAGAGGTGTTCAACTTGGCCCTCACAATCTTTTAAAAGTCATCATCTGCTGAACTGAAGTAAAGATATAGGAAAGCAGAGAAGCAGAACAATCACAGCCACCCAGCCATTAAGAGACTGAAATGCCTCACACATTTAGATGTGTCGGTGTTGTATCATCTGTGACAGCTCCACAAATAGCCAGTTTGTTTCTCTTGCGCCTGGCTGAGCTCGGCTTGGGTGGTCACTTTGTCCAAAGTTAAGGGGTGGGGGTATTTGGCACTCCTCAGCTCTTTTGAGACCCTTCCCTAAAGGGCTGCACAGCAGAAGACTATTGACAGTTCTGTCAAGAGCTGCTTGTCTTCTCACTAAGGCAATTTCAAGGTCACAGCCTCCCCGTGAAACACGCCCGCCACCCGATGGGTGATGCAGGGAACATTCTAACTTGGCTCCATGTCTGCTTTTTTGCTGTAAAATTATTTTCATTTCTTACTGTGTCTTTTATTTTTCTATTCTTCATCATGTAAAGTACTTTGAGCTACATTTTGGTATGAAGATGTGCTATATAAATAAATGTTGTTGTTGTTGTAGAGACTGTATAAATATCACCTGCAGACACCTGCGGTCATGTACAGCAGTCTCAGCACGTCTGTGGGTAAACGTGGAATTAGTGAGGGAAATAAAATGAAATTTAAGAAGAGGAAGACTGATTACTGCTTTCCTAATAGTAATGCATCTTGTCTGAAATTAATTGATGAAACAGAAGCCTATGTATTTTTAATATTTTCTGTGTTCTTTTGATTTCAGTCACTATCTGTGGAAATCTTTTTGTCGTCATTTCTGTCTTTCATTTTTGCAGCTCCACATGCAGACTGATTTTTAGATCCTTTCACTCACAGTGATTGATTTCTTGGTGGGTTTGTTTGTGTTGCCCTTTTGTTTGATTATTCAGATTGAAGCCTGCTGGTATTTTGGGGTCATTTCCTGCTACGTCTATCAGACACTTGCTAACTTGTTTGGCGTGGCCATTGTTACTCATTTGGTGTTAATATCAATTGATCACCACTTTGCTGTTTGAAATCCATTTTTTTATGGTTCAAAAGTAACTGTGAATATCACAGAGATCAGCATTGTACTGATGTGGTTGTATTCATTTATATTTACATTCATCCATCCATCCATCCATTATCCAACCCGCTATATCCTAACTACAGGGTCACCGGGGTCTGCTGGTTACCTCTCAGTTTGTTTGATTTTTTGTGTTGTTGTTACTTCTTATATCTTACATGAAATAAGGAACTTCTTAATATTCGTCAGTGAGGTGAGCTTTGGAGTTAGTCCAGTTATTTATGCTTTTTTAACTTTGGTTCAGAAAAGCATCTAAAATAATCTTGAGTTTTAAAATATGTCACCCTGCTTCTTCAGTGATTAATTTATCTTGAGTGTTAAAACATAATGACAGTGCACAGTAATATTTGGTGCTTACAATTTGTATTTATTTGTGTTTTACAATATATGATGCATTAAATGTAATTATAATTAGCTTTCTCAACTTCTAGAAGTTTCTTCTTTTGTTTCTCATATTATCTCTTATATATATTTCTCTTCTGATTCGTCCTGCTTCCACCTCAAAACCGGTCCTGCCCACACACACATGACACAGCATTTATCGATTCCTACTCGTCCTCTTCCAAGCCCTTCCCCACTATGCCTGCGGCCTCCCATACACTTTGCTATTTTCGTTATACTGCAACGGTTGTTTCCTAAGCCTTTGTTATAAAATTAACGAATTGTTTCAGTGTTACACTTACACAAACAATTTTCACAACGCAGAACTATCTTCACAAACACACAAAAATTCACTTCTGCTAAAAAGTACCTGACTCCCACTCCAGTAACACATTCTTCCAGTGCGATTCCTGTAACAAAACTTTTCAAACGCTTGAACCTCACTTGCTAAACACAAGAAAAGGCATTCTTCCCAACAACTATACGAGTGCCAGAAATGCAATAAGAAGTTCACTACACAGGATTGTCTGACTAAAAACAACAAAACTCATTCACAAGTCTTGCAATGCGACATCTGCAAAGCAACGTTTCCAAACCAGCGCAGTCTCAGCAGACATACACACAATCCTCTTCCCATTACTACAGGTACTTCTTCACCTCATTCCTGTCTTCCCGTCCAAGAGTACAACATTGGGACTCCAGACCAGCAGTGCAAACACTGTCATGCACTATACTGGCCTGCTGAGCGTAATAAATCCAACAAGTACTCGAGGTGCTGCCACGACAATAAAGTAGCTTTACCACCTTTGTGGGAGCCACCTGTGTCTTTACAACAGCTTCTTACACAGCAAACATCAGAAGGTAAAAAGTATCGTGAACACATTCGAGAATACAACTCTTCTCTAGCGTTTGCTTCCATGGGTGCACAGATAACTCAACCTCCTGGCCACGGACCATACTGTTTTAAAAAACACGGACAAATTTATCACCAAATCTCTCCTCCACATGCTAATACTTTTACCTCTCCAGGATATGGACAGTTGTATGTTTTTGACACCGCGCAAGCTACTGAAGTACGCTTACAAACTAAAGCAAACTGCATGCAACAAAAATGTACTTCTCCAGCCAGATTCTATGCTCAGAACAATCAACCCCTTTGCTAAATCATACAAACACATGCATGAAATCGGTCAGTCCAATCCAACAGTATCTGTACGAATGGTTTTCAAGGAAAACCTTGAGTAGGATTTACGAGGATACAATGCCCCGACATGTCACACCGATGTTGCAGCGATTTTCGTCGGAGAAGATGGCGAACCCCCTGCTGAAAGGGATATTTGCATCTATCCTAGAGGCAACTCCTGTAAACAGATTTCCATGTTCAATATGAATTGTGATCCTATGGTTTACCCACTTTTATTCCCTTATTGTCACTACACTGGTTACCTGTGTCATTCAGAATTGACTTTAAAATTCTGCTTATGGTTTATAAAGCCTTAAATAATCTCGCTCCATCTTATATATCGGAATGTCTGACACCTTATATTTCAAATCGTAACCTCAGATCCTCAAATGAGTGTCTGCTTAGAATTCCAAGAACAAAACTTAAAAGAAGTGGTGAGGCGGCCTTCTGCTGCTATGCACCTAAAATCTGGAATAGCCTGCCAATAGGAATTCGCCAGGCTGGTACAGTAGAGCACTTTAAAACACGGCTGAAAACACATTACTTTAACATGGCCTTCTCATAACTTCACTTTAACTTAATCCTGATACTCTGTATGTTCAATTCATCATAATAACTATTCATAGTGGCTCTAAAATCCGTACTGACCCCTACTCTCTCTTCTGTTTCTTTTTCTGGTTTCTTTGTGGTGGCAGCCTGCGCCACCACCACCTACTCAAAGCATCATGATGCACCAACATTGATGGACTGAAAGCCAGAAGTCTACGTGACCATCATCATCAGGTCCTTCCATGAAAACCCTAAATACAAAGAGGACTGTTTCATTTATGTTAGGTAGAATGCCCAGAGGGGACTAGGCGGTCTCGTGGTCTGGAATCCCTACAGATTTTATTTTTTTCTCCAGTCGTCTGGAGTTTTTTTTTTGTTTTTTCTGTCCACCCTGGCTATTGGACCTTACTCTTATTCGATGTTAATTAATGTTGACTTATTTTATTTCTTACTGTCTTTTATTTTTTCTATTCTTTATTATGTAAAGCACTTTGAGCTACTTTTTGTATGAAAATATGCTATATAAATAAATGTTGTTGTTGTTGTTATGGAGACATTGACTGGCACAAAGATTTATAACATGTTCCCGATAAAAGAACTGCCAACCAAATCAGGCTTACTCAGTGCCAATTTTACATGTACAGATTATCAATGAGGAATAAATTTAGTATTTTGCACTCCAGTAGCAAACTATTCCAATAGTATGTTGTAGATGCGAATGTTAAAACAGAGGGCACGTCTCAACTATCTCAGATTACCTCAATAATACAAAGGACTATCAGATGCACTGCAAGCAAAGGCTGAAAATAACAACGTACATGTAGGAAAAATTATCATATTACCGTCCACATTTGCATGCAACAAACAATCAGGATGCCATGGCCATAGTACATAAATTCGTAAAGCCTGATTTATTTATCACTTTAATCCTGCTTGGCCGGTAATTCTACGTGCACTGTCGGATACCCAAAGACCGGAGCACAGACCTAATATTGTAGTATGAGTCTTTTGGATTAAGCTGCAGGAATTACTTAGAGACATTCTACAACAACATCTTTTTGGGGACACTGCTGAACTCCCTAACCCTGACACTGACCGCAAGGTATTTGAAATTGTTACTAAATGCATGGTACATGGACCAGGCGGTACAGCAGGTAACCCAACAGCATTGTGCATGAAGGATGGTACTTGCACCAAGCGATTCCCGAAAGATTACAAGGAACCCATGCAAGAAAACATTAACGGGTACCCAATCAACCACAGAAGAGAAGGGCCAACTGCACAAATAGGCAAGTTTATAATTGATTGATGATCGATGGATAGTTCTGTACAACCCTTGGTTGAGTAAACAATTCAATGCACATTTTAATGTCAAAGTTTGCTCATCTATAAAGTCCATCAAATATCTCTACAAATATGCTCACAAAGGTTATGATGCAGCTTCCGTTACCTTACAGCAAGAACATGCTAACGATGACTTGGTTCATGATGAAATCACGACTTTCTTGGTTGGAAGATATGTTAGTGCTCCAGAAGCTATGTGGTGTCTTAATGAGTACAATATGTCAAACAAATCTCACACAATCAATGATTACCTGTCCATCTTCACGAATAACAAACTTCCTGTTTCGTGAAGGTCTCGAAGAAGAAACCTTAAATCGAGAAGCAATGAGAAAAACCAAGCTAACAGCATGGTTTGACCTAAATAAGATGGATACTCATGTGAAATCAATCCACTCCACTAGACATTCCACACTATTATACTTTCGATTCCAAGGCTAGAGTGTGGAAGCGACGACTCAGAAAAAGTAACGCTATAGGTAGAATGTCAATTTTCTCTATTCAAGACTCTGAACGCTAATACTTACGCACCTTCTTAACTCTGTTTCTAGGAACTACTACTTTCCAGGAGCTTAGAACCATAAATGGAAACATATACAGCTCATTTAAAGCAGCATGTTAAGAGTTAGGGCTGCTTAATGATGACAAGATTTGGTATGACACTCTTTATGAAGCTACAAAAACTAAGATGCCTGTACATATGAGACAACTCTTTGCTATCATTTGTGCCTTTGGGGAACCTGTCAACATCCCGGACCTATGGCAAACACATAAACTGGCAATTTGCGAAGACCTGTTTACTAAATATTCCACTGACATTGCCCCAATGCACGCTCTCTCGGAAATTAATGAAATACTCAAGTGCTATGGTATGACTTTTCAACAATTTCATCTCCCAGTCACCGAATTCATCCCACCTTATACTCCAACCTGTGCTGACATTCTCCGTGAACAAAAAGTAACTTCAGATTACACACAAAAACTCAACGACGATCAGCGAACACTCGTACAAACAGTACTGCAGGCAATATACAATCCACCTGTTCAATCAAAGAAATGTTTCTTTCTTGATGGCCCCACATCAACAGGCAAGACCTTTGTATACAAAAACCTCATTCATTCTGTGAGAGGTAGAGGAGACGTGGCACTAGCGGTAGCTTCGACTGGAATCGCAGCACCTTTGCTACCTGGCGGCCATACTGCACATTCCGTGCTCAAAATACCTCTTCAAATCACACCAACATCAACCTGTAATGTGAAGCCAGATACCAACGATGCCAATAATATACTTGAAGTGAAAATGATCATCTGGGATGAAGCACCAATGACACATTGTTATGCATTTCAAGCTGTTGACAGACTACTGCGAGATCTCATTCAGCAAAATGCACCTTTCGGTAATAAAACCATTTTTCTCAATGGAGATTTCCATAAAATACTTCCTGTTATCTTCCGTGGTTCTCGAGCCCTCTCTGTTGCCTCTTGCTTCAACAAGCACAGGCTGTGGAACAAAATGAAGGTCCTAAAACTCACAAAAAATATGAGAGCTCTCAAAAGAAAAGTGAAACTCAATTTGTTCAATGGCTTCTTCAAGTTGGGGAAGGTAAAACTGGAGACACGGCAGAACTACCTTCTCAATGTTTACCACAACAACAAGACCCAGTTGCTCAACTTTACGGTGATATTAATTTATCGACTGTGACTCCCCAAGAACTTGCTGCAAGAGCAATACTGAGCGTCACAAATGACGATTCTCTACATATTAACAACAAACTTCTTGATCTATACAAGGTGAAAAGTGACCTTCAAGATTGTAGATACAGTAGTCAGTGACCATCCTAATGATCAACTAATGTACCCACAGGAGTTTTTACACACCCTCACACCAACTGGCATGCCTCCCCATATCCTTCATCTAAAGGTAGGAGCCGTAGCTATGCTCCTCCGAAATATTATGCCATCAAAAGATCTTTGCAACGGAACAAGACTCATCGTTACCCGAATGCATACACATATTGAGTGCAATTGTTTATTGAGTGCAAACTGATCGCTTTCCAAAATTCTGAAACAATCTTCATTCCCAGAATCTCTCTCCTTCCTTCTGACACCAATCTCCCTTTTAAATTTAAACGCACACAATTCCCACTCAGACTTGTCTTCTGCATGACTATTAACAAGTCCCAAGGACAAACGTTTGCTAAGATTTGTATTAATCTACAACAACCAGTCTTCAGCCACGGTCAGTTGTACGTGGCTTTTTCTAGGGTTAGATCTTTCGACTCCTTATCTGTCGTCTCCCCCAAAACACCTATTCACAACTGCGCCTTTTAAGAAGTATTTCTTTCTTCTTGATTTCTCAATTCATTTCTGACTGTTTTCCATTCCTATTCTTACACCACTGTATGCTACATCGGACTTCGGCTAGTTATTATTGTTATCAGTGTATTCTGATTGTGTTTATTACTGCACATCAATATTCTTTATATGAATTGAGTTTCATTCTTAAAATGTCTGATAATCAGCCCCATAATAAACCAACAGGACTGCTAAGCACTGCTGTGACTTTTGCTCTACTCTGTCAGATTGTGTCTGCAAATCGTCTGACATGTCGGTGAGTTGATTTGTTATAAATTACATTGAAATCCCCGCCGATGTGCTCCTGGCACAAGTCACTCTTGGTGGGTTACTGCCCAGTGCTGCCAGTCGGCACAGCCGCTTATTTGAAAAATGAGATTAGAAAATGTAAGGAAGAACCCGACAACAAAGGACATCGGTGAAATGATGAAGCATCTGGTAATATAAAATTATTGAATAGGAAACTCCTTTATTTATCATCACAGCGATGCTTTCATGTTAGAGTTTTTAATTTAGGGTCTTGATTCTTTAGTTGTATTTTATGAATCTGAGGCAGTGCTCTGACTATCGACTGAACATTCTAACTTTGGACTTTAATACATTTGATTCAGTGATCTTATTTCAGGAGTGTTAACATGAAATGTCATTTTATATATTACCCCTCATCAAGGCTAATATCATACTTGATACTTTATTTCATATGTTTATACTTTGTTTCATGGTTTATTTCTTAATTTAAGTGATATTATTATTATTCTTTGTATGATGCTGAAGCCATTTTCAGGTTAAAGTTCTCAAGTTCTCCTATCGGGTTGCTCTGAACTTCTTCACTTTTCAGCCTGCCATTTCTCTCAGTCGTTTATTCTTGTTATTTATGCTCAGATAAATATTGTGTAAGTTCACTTGTCTTCCTTTTTATAGACACAACATAAATTCTTATGGCTTTCTTTCACTTACTGTATATTTTTCAAATGGCTGTGGGTTGTCGTAGAGCACAATGGCTCCTGCTACTTCATACACAGAAAAGTGTAAGAGAGTTAAAAATCTAATGACACGATACAGAGGTGTGCGCTCAGTCCTGTGTTTTGATATTTTATTTCTTTGTAATGAATGCTGTAGTGAGGATTTGAACACAAGTGTCTTTCAGTGATCATTAACAAAGTCCTGACACTTGATATCCGTGTGTTTAGATAAACCTCAGCATGTTGATTTCAAACACGTGAAAGTTCTTTGTGTCAAGTCGTGTCACTAATCCCACACAATGCTGTGACTGTCCACTCAGATCCTAAATTTGATTCAGCTCATCGTATTTCCTGATTGTGATGTCTGTTCAGGTGAAATGCCATTATATAAACACACACAGCTGGAGTCATTTTGAGGTGAAATTCCTTGACTTTGCTCTCTGGTGTCAGTTCTCGTCTCAGGTTTCTCCAGCCTGTACAGAGTTTTATTTTATTTATTCCCCTGACGTCTCTTCTTTTCCCCTGACCACAGAGTTGCAGGTTACATAATCTGGTCCACTGATGAAGATGTTGGAAGTGTCTCCCTTCCCAGAGTTTTCTTTTCTGGCCTGGTGCACTAATATTGATTATCAATTTGTCTTTGTAGTGTTGATGCAACATACAAGGAGAGCACAAAAAGTAAAAAGATCAAATTAGAGACACTCTAACATGATTTTCTTTTGTTTTTTATCATGTTCTTTATGTTAAAAGAGTTATAGAATAATTTATTTTTTACCTTATTAATGCTGTATGCTTTAACTGTAAGCGCACTTTCCATGGCGCAGCTCGTCTGCTCACAGAAGGAGGACGTGCGGCTGCTACAGGCAGAGGGCCGTTTCACACTGCATGAATATTCATATATACTCAGCAAAAAAAGAAACGTCCCTTTTTCAGGACTGCGTATTTCAACAATAATGTTTTAAAAATCCAAATAACTTTACAGATCTTCATTGTAAAGGGTTTAAACAATGTTTTCCATGCATGTTCAATTAACCATAATCAATGAATTAACATGCACCTGTGGAACGGTCGTTAAGACCTTAACAGCTTACAGAAAGTAGGCATTTAAGGTCACAGTTCTAAAAACGCAGGACACTAAAGAGACTTGTCTACCGACTGTGAAAAACACCCAAAGAAAGATGCCCAGGGTCCCTGCTCATCTGCGTGAATGTGCATTAGGCATGCTGCAGGGAGGCATGAGGACTGCTGATGTGGCTGGTGCAATAAATTGCCATGTCCGCACTGTGAGACGCCTAAGACAGCGCTACAGGGAGACAGGAAGGACAGCTGATCATCCTCGCAGTGGAAGACCACGTGTAACAACACCTGCACAGGATCGGTACATCTGAATATCACACCTGCGTGACAGGTACAGGATGGCCACAACAACTGCCCGGGATGTCTAGGAACTTGCAGGAGCCTTGGTGGAAGAGTGGGGTAACATCTCACAGCAAGAACTGACAAATCTGGTCCAGTCCATGAGGAGGAGATGCACTGCAGTACTTCAAGCAGCTGGTGGCCACACCAGAGACTGACTGGTACTTTTGATTTTGAGCCTCCCTTCATTCAGGGACACATTGTGAAACATTTTTAGTTTATGTCTTATGGTGTTGACTCTTTTAGTGTTCATACAAATATTTACACATTAAGTTTACTCAAAGTAAAAACAGTTGAAGGTCAGAGGACGTTTCTTTTTTTGCTGAGTATACATTTACATATGTCATATACATGTTTTTAGGATTAGATTTGAAATAAGATTAAACATATATTTCCCTTAATACAGAGTAACAAACATATTTGTAAATACATTGTATATAAGACTACTGTGTGTTTGCTTTGTGTTTCTGAAATATCACGTCTGGCTTTTGTTAATGAAACGCAGGCTTCCCAATGAGTCCAATTTATTGGTGTTGGGACATGCAGGGTGTGATGTACTCCACGCTAAAACATGTCATGCATTGCCTGTTATGTTCTGTTCTGCCCTTGTATGCCGTATGTTTTATCATAGAAGGGTTTTTGGGTGACCTTTCCCAACAACATGAGATATTTTTATTCGCACGCCCCGATTCTTTGTTACGTAGACCCTCACACATGTCCCCCATTTAACTTCATAATGACTTCAGCTTTGTGTGTATTTATGTAATGGCATTTCACTTGAACAGACATCACAATCAGGAAATACGATGAACTGAATTAAATTTAGAATCTGATTGGTCACAGATTCACAGAGTCACAGCATTGTTTGGAATTTGTGACACAACTTGACAAAGAACTTAACGCAATTGAAATCAACATGCTGACATTTATCTAAACACTCTGATATAACGCATCCGCTATTTGTGAATGATAACTTAAAAAGACACTTGTATTCAAATCCTCAATAAAGCATTCCTTATATATTTAGATTTTAGATATAAGAGATGGACATCTGAAGTGGAACTCTGTTCGCAGTGGTGTTCATTTTTCTCGTATTTTTATCCTGTATTGACCCAACTCGAGGAAGTTCTATCACAGTATTTACAAGCATATATAAACATGAGTGCTCACAAAGAAAAGGAAAAGAAATCCAAAGCTACACAAAGGGACCAGAGCAGTAGTCTTGGTGGCTGTTCTGTTCTGTGATGGTACTTTGAAATGCTAAATTGCTGGTTGAGCTTTTGAGTACATGAAGTTAACGTATTCATCCTTACAGAATCTGTGAGGCAAGTGGCTAGCGCTATACACTTGGGAGGCCGTCCCTGTCACTACCCGATTTGTGGTGTATAGTGAGGAGCACAGCAAGCTTAATCCAGCATAAGGTACAATGAATACATGCAGAACAAGCAAGTCCTTCCATAATATTCTCATTATGGTCACTAATGTAACCCTTGTGGGGTGTAAATCCAGGTGGAGTACCAATCGGGTAGTGACATGCGTGTTTACACCGTAAATTATTCATGCATGCGTGAAGTAGATCAGTTAGCAGCATAAAGTGTGAGGTGGAGTGCTCTTAGAGTACTGGCCATGTCATCGGGGGTGACACCTCCATTCGTGAGTTAATGACTGAGGTGTTCTGAATGGCAGTGATACACTCCTGGCTATCATGTTTCCACACAGGACATGACCCAGGTGTCCCACTTTTTGATTTTGTCACAATGTAACTTTATTTGATGACAG
This sequence comes from Polypterus senegalus, assembly GCF_016835505.1. Classification (NCBI taxonomy): domain Eukaryota; kingdom Metazoa; phylum Chordata; class Cladistia; order Polypteriformes; family Polypteridae; genus Polypterus; species Polypterus senegalus. The sequence continues at coordinate 31,473 of NW_024377625.1, forward strand.
CTTGTGTGTTGAGAGCACATCACTGTAGCTCATCAGTATCTTGCAGTGTATTAAGACTGGGTGTACAACTACATCATCGACTTCAATGAACCTCAATACTTAAACTGTACATTTTTAATGTAATTCTTACGAAGGGAGACATCGTGGAAGGTGATACTAATTCCTTGGAATGATGTAATTCTTACTACTCCTCCTGACATTAATTGTGAACTTTCATTCAAGTCTGAAGTGTACTGATGAAGCTTGAAAGGACTTTACTGTGTAATAAACTAGAAAGCGAGGTGTGTGTTTTACAAGAGGCCTTTATGAATGTGTTCTCCTTGGCTTTGTGATTGAGCTCTGCATATCTTAGTACAGACTCCCCTACAGATTCACCTCCCAGCACACTCACTGACTGCATCACTGATCTTTAGCTATGGATGGAAAATAACTTTCTCAAACTTAATTCCAATAAAACAGAAGTGTTACTGGTTGGCCCAAACTCCCAACTTTCTAAGGCATCCAATTTCTCTGTTTCTGTTGATGGTTCACTCGTCAAACCTGCTCCTGTTGTCAGATATCTTGGTGTTTTGTTTGATTCATCACTTAACTTTGAGCTCTTAGGTCTCTTTCTAAAATTTAATTCAATCATCTCCATCACATTGCCCGCCTCTGTCTGTTTCTGCCCTTTAATGAGGCCTAAACTCTGGTTCATTGTTTAATAAAGTCTCATATCGATTACTGCAATTCCCTCTTCATCGGCCTCCATAAATCTACACAGAGGCTACAGTGCATGCAGAACTTGGCAGCCACACAAAGCGTTTTGCTCACACCCCCCCTGTTCTTTCCCAGCTTCACTGGTTACCAGTGTCATCAAGGATTAAATTCAAGATTCATCTTCTCACCTTCAAAGCCCTACATAACCTTGCCCTCCTCTACCTCACTCAGCTCCTAGCTCCTTACACTCCTTGTCGCTCTCTCAGGTCATCGAGCAGCAATCTCCTTACTGACCCACACACCAGACTCTCCACCCTGGGAGGGCAGGCAGCTCCTTCAGTGTTATGGCCCCTCAACTCTGGAACTCTCTTCCTCAGTCTCTCTGAGGTTGCTCCTCTTTCTCTAACTTTAAATGTCAACTGAAAACTTTCCTCTTCTGTGTAATTGTTTTTTTACTGTATTTAAAGCGACCTTGAGCTTGTGAAAGGCTCTCTATAAATGCAAATTATTAGTTTTATTAAAGAGCCGTCATACCGGCATGTGTGTTTCTTGCCTTACACCTGCTGCTGCTTGGGTAATAATAATAATAATAATAACTGGGAGGGATGCGTGTGTGAAGTAAAGACACTCGCAGGCTGACAGAGTACAGTGGACTTGTGCAGACTAGAAAATCCTTAAGTGTTACCCGTTTAATGGTTTACAGGGTTACTTAACCAGGTTATTCACGGGGAAATCTACCTCTGATAACCTGACATTACATGGCATTTTAGAGACCAGGGATCTGTGAATAACCGCATTATTGATGTGCATGGCAACACACTCACGGGCTATAGAAGAAACTTGTATACTGAACATGTGTGAACAGTTTGATAAAGGCCTGCATTTGTTAATTAGGGTAACACCTGAGTTTAGGTGTAATATTTAGGTAAAAATGAATTTATTATTCATATTACCAGTGTGGTCTTCAGGATAAAAAGCAACCCAATGACTCCTCAGCAGTTTTATTATATTAGAGAACCTTAAGAGGCGTCAGCTAATTGGACCGGGCAGGTTGTGTCTTATCTGAGATGGACGTGTAGTCGAGGGCAGCTGTGGCACAAATTGAGCAGGACAGGCAGGAACCGGTCTCAGGTAACCGTATGGTTGCTCATTGTGTGAATGTACAACACGCATGTAGCACAAAGCTGAGTTTGTCTGCTTGGGTTGAGTGAGAAGTGAGGGGCATGCAAGTGCTGAGAAACATTAAAAGTGCAGGCATGTGCCATCTTACCAAGGACAAGTCACACTTGTATAAGTTTCTACATCTTCACACCAACTCCATTGGCTATGGTTGATGTGAGCGGTGTGGACTGCTCCACACACACACACACACACACACAGAGGTCAATTTATTATAACCAGACCACCTAACCTGCATGTCTGTGGACTGTGGTAGGAAACTGGAGGCACAAGGGAGAACATGCAAACGCCATGCAGGAAGTATCTGGAATGTGAACCCTGTTGTTCTTGTTGTGAGTATAATTACATAGTCAAGTCTACTTTTAAAATAATTTATTTACACTTTTTTGCACATTTATTAATTAACAAAATGTAAAAAAAACCTCCCCCATCATTTAGAGAGCATTACTCTTAAAAAAATAAGTTTAATGACTTGTTTGTGCACAATGTGGGCTCATCATCACCCCTCCGTGACTAATCACCTGCTCAACAAGGTCACTGGAAGAACACACGGCCAGTATTGACAAGGCCACTCTGAACAACCAGCTGATTAAATACGATCATCTCTAGTAAAAGTATATGAAAATATTGGAGGTAGTTATAAAAGATGTTAAATAAAACAAAAAACATTTTCAGAAATGCAATGACACATCAACTGTAGACTTTACTGTACACCTTTGGCAGTGTGTAGCCTTTGACAGCCATTTATCTGAGTTAGCTATTAATTATGTTGTGTTGATGGGAGATTTTAATTTTTACAAACTGTCATCTTTACCAAGTTGTTTACTCATCTGCTGAAGTCAGTAGGTTTTAATTAGTCTGTTAATGGACCAACTCACTATCAAAATCACACGGTTACATATGGAGGTGATGTTTAAAATTGAAGTATTACTCCACTAAATGACGTTATCTCTGTTCAGGACTAAATTGATTTGTTCCTGTCCTTACTAATATAACTGCAGTTTAAAATAGGAACAGTGTGGCATCTTCTGCCTGCCTCTTAGACCGAGTCCCAGTGAGACACATCTGGTAGCACCCATTTTTGTCATTATCAGTAGATCGTGATTGACTGGCACAGGTCCTATATGAGACACTAAAAGTGTCATTTATCAGGTATTGTAAAAATCAGAACTAGACTGATATATGCTTAATAATTACAGACATATTTCAAATCTACCATTTCATTCTAAATTACTACAGAAATCAGTCACCACATAGCTAGCTTTGGTCTCACCTCAGACATCACAAGTTACCTGAGCAATTCCAGCCTGGCATCCTCAGTGGTCTGAGTACAGACTTGGCACTAAGCCATTTTGTAAAATGTAGGTTAACACCTTCAGATGAAGGAGATGCTTCAAAAATTAAGCTGTTAATTTTACAGTAAGCAGTACAAGTGTCACTTTTATCAAGACTATTATTGTAATACCAGTAACGACACGATAATGTGCAGTGAATACACTTGACTTGAGCATTCATAATTTACATACTCTTATTCTGTACGTTTAGCATTCGTTCATTCAGAGGTTGATGTGCTTTGTGCTTCCTGAGCAGCTCTTGTCTTCTCCAACATTCTCTTTTTTTGTCTGCATGTTTTTGTGTTAAAACTGATTAAGTCAGTGTTTGTGTTGTAATTACTTAGTACGTTTTCCTTAATTTTTCACTTAAGTCTTCAATTTGCCTCAAGAATGATTTAAGATATGAAGAGTGGGGAAGTGACAGCAAAGGTGGTAGGGAATGAGAACGCCCTTCTGCTTGCTGCCGAGAGTTGATTCCACAATAAAATAAAATAAAAATAGGAATAACCATGGAGGTCAATCATCACCCCGAAAGTGGATAGTAGACGTCACATAGTATATGTGTACTAAATTTCAGTTCAATCGGTCAAACAGTTTGCGAGCTACAGATGATTTAAAATCCTGGACAGACAAACAAACAGCCACAGTAGCGTATTATATATAAAGACTAGGGTGTTGTACCATGTTAGGTATGAATGTAGTGAGAAGTCAAGCAAAATTACATCTTTTATTGGCTAACTACAAACATTACAATATGCAAGCTTTAGAGGCACCTCAGGCCCCTTCTTCAGGCGAGATGTAATACAGAAACTGGAGTTCCCTGTGTTTATATACACACCAGAATAAATAACAACATTGGGAAACCTTTAAGTGAGACATCTTAAATGTAAAAAATGAATAGACCTCTACAGGCTAAGATTAATTTAACAAGAGAGGAGAACAATCTCTGGTCAAGATCTTTGGATAAGATAACTGTCCAAGAAAGTCTTTTGAAGTTTCTGATGAGTTTTTCAAAACAATGTGGGTCTGTAGTCAGTTGTTTGTGTCAGTCTGAGAGATGCAAGCAATCCTCATCTCTGGCCATAAAACTCTTGTCTCTATTCAAGCCATGTTTTAATGTGTTAAATTTTAGCATGAGTTACACTTCTCATAGAGGGATAAAGGGATCATTTTCCTGCAGATAATCTACTGTAGTCCATCTAATTCTCTGTATGAAATGTCCCGACACTGCACTCTGTGTGGGAGAAACTGGACAAACACTCGGATAAAGAATGAATTTACACAGCTGCCACATCAAGCATGGCAACACAGATATTCCTGTAGCGGCCCACTTCAACAGCCATGGACACTATGAGAGGGTCTTTAAAGTCATAGTGCTTGTGGGCAACTTCAGAACACAGGAAGAAAGAACAGAATGGGAAGTGAAACTCATGCTAAAATATAATACATTATAACATGGATTGAACAGAGACATTGGTCTTATGGCCAGATATGAAGACTGACTCAGACATCCTGTCTGTAGACCCAGATTGTACTGAAAAACTCATCAGAAAATTCCAAAGACCTTGTTGGACAGTTATTTTATCCAGAGATCTTGGCCAGACATTGTCCTCCTCTCTCCTTAAATTAATCTTAGCCTGAAGAGGTCTATTAATTTTTTACAATTAAGATGTCTCACTTAAAGATTTTCCAATGTTGTTATTTGTCCTAGTGTGCATATAAACACAGGGAACTCCAGTTTCTGTATTACATGTTGCCTGATTAAGTGGCCAGAGTTGCCTCTAAAGCTTGCATATTGTAATCGTTTTAGTTAACCAATAAAAGATGTCATTTTGCTTGACTTCACACTCAAGACTATTATTGTAAAAATCAGATATACATTGTGACGAGCGGCCACGTCCATTACCCAGCCGGGATGCCAACGGAATGGAAGGTTCGCGGGGAAGAGCATTGGTGAGGCAGTACCTCCCGTGGGGTATGATGGGAATTAGAGTTTGGTACGATCCTATTGGGTTCCGTGGGAGCCACCAGGGGTAGCTGCAAAACCGTATACTGGACTTCCACCACAACTAGAAGTGATTCCAGGTAACCCTCATGAGGAGCTAGAGTAAGGAGGAAGTGGACATAACTTGCCAGGAGAGGAATAGAGGCGGAACGAGGAAGAGCGATGTGAGAAAGGAAAGAAAGGGTGTTTGTCTTGTACTGTATTTGGAAACTGTGATATTGTGGCGAATGAGACAAAAGCATAATAAACGTGTCTTGTGTGCTGAACCTGGCTTCTGTGTCTGGTTGTGTCCAGGTTTTGGGGAGCTGTATGGCCCTTGGTGTCCATAACACCCAAAAACGATTATAAAAATTTGCTAGGTGTAAACGTTGGATATATCATTAAGATTGGTGAACCTCGTATAACTTAGTTGAAAAAAATGACAACAGAATAACATACAGCACTGAGTTGAAACATCTCCTCAGACACGAGTCCACAGACTGATGTCTTCCTTTGGTGACGTCCTGTTTAATAGGAAGCGGCTGGTCCAAAGTGTCAGAAGTGACGTCAGGGCTCTGTGTGACATCTATCTTCTGATCTGAGGGTGAAAGAAAAGGAAAGGCAACAGATGACAGTGCTAACCCTTGACTCGGAGTGGAATTACTAGTTGATAAACCTTGAAGTTGCCTCTCATTCGTTCACATCTTTCACTGCCCCCTCCCGTATTGCGAACATGAACAAGGCATGACAAAGAGTATCAGCACTAGCATTAGCATGTACAGTTAAGCAAAGAAAATTTGTACAGCTTATACAACAAATAACTTCATGAGAAAAAAAAACACCATAAAATGTAAAAAACAAACAAAAACTTAGAAAAAGGAGATGTAATAGATCGAGAATTCAACACCCATCTGAGGAAAAAAAAACATCTTTCTCCCCGATGCTAATTGTAACATTTTTTCAATTACAGTTTTTTTGATTGCTTAAACACTAAAATCAAAAGTATTCCACAAGAAAACTTTACACTCTGCTGGGAAGGCACATAACAGTATCTAAAGCCAGCAGTAGCCACACGGCTTCAGAATGTCTTTGTGAGTGAACTCCATGGGATTCGATTTGAGACGAGATGTTCAGAACTTCACAAAATGTATTAAAGTCAAAGGAGAAGGAGAAACCAAAATACAGTAATCTTTACTGGACTATAATGGTGTGATGGTCTTTTAAGTGTCCCTGAGGGCTTGAGAAATGTCTGCCGACTCTACTGGAACGATTACTGTGGCTACAAATGTGCAATGAGCTGTGAGGCAGCAGTGCTAACAGAATAAAACAACTGACCACAAACTAGTAATAGTAAATAATAATAATAATAATAATAATAATAATAATATGTCGAGGATTCCAGGGGTGACGACCCGGCCAGGACGCCTTGAAGGACCGGAAGTGGGCGTGCGCCCATCTGGGATCACGTGGGGGCCGCCTTTCTGGTTGATCTGGGGGCCACGGGTTCAGGACATGGAAGCCCCACCCTGTAGGGGCCCGTGGTCACAGCCAGGAGGCACCCCAGTGCCTTGGGGACTTGTGACCTCAGCATTTAAGATTTAAGAGGAATGCCTTGAAGAGCTGCCGGGATAACAGCCGGCACTTCCGCCATGCTGGGGCGTGGCCAACAAAGGAGTGTCGGGAATCACCTGGAGCTCATCCTGGAGGATATAAAAGGGGCTGTCTCTCTTCATTCAGAGCTGGAGTCGGTGGAAGAAGGGACGAGGCCACGAGAGAGAGAGTGAGTGAGTGAGTGAGTGAGTGAGTGAGTGAGTGAGTGAGTGAGTGAGTGAGTGAGTGAGTGAGTGAGTGAGAGAGAGAGAGAGAGAGAGAGAGAGAGAGAGAGAGAGAGAGAGAGTGTGAGTGAGTGTGTGGAGGCGACCCGAAGAAAGGCATTGTGAGGCCAGGACTGTGTGTGTTTGGGGTTTGTGCACTTTATTCTGTGTCTGTGTGACATCTAACTTTGTATATAGTTGTAAATAATAAACGTGTGGTGGTGACAAACAACATGTCCGCCTGTCTGTGTCCAGGTCGGCTCCACAATAATAATAATAAATAAAAAACAAATGCAAGTGCAATTCTCTTCGTAGCATGACAGTGAGTTTAAACAAACCTTGATAGAGTCCTCCACCTCCTAGAGTCACAAAACACATAAAGCCCTGTGAAGTAATAATAAAAATATCCAAAGATTTATTAGTACACACAAGTGCTGACGTGTGCTTTGCAAACGCTAGTCTGTCGAGAATTGTGGTTTGTTCTGTGGTGTGAGATTTAAATAAAAAAATATATATTTTGCTCTTTTGGTTGCCGCTAAGGAACCGTGTGGGAATTTTAAAGCTTTTTTCCCTTTAGAAGGGTTTTTTGCTTTTTTTTTCGCCCGCACAAGAGCAAAAGTAGCTGGGTGTTTGGAAGTGCGCTTGGAAAAGTTATTTGTACTTGTTCTTTTCTTGTTATCTGTATTTGAATTAGCATCGAGGCGGCAGGGTAGAAAGCAGCAGTAACTGATATCGGCATTTGTAAATAAATAACCGCGTCGTCGTAACAGCGATTCCTTAGTTTAAAGGAAAAGAAAAAAAGGCCGCGGCTGACTTCAAAGCAGTAAAAGGTGGAAACTCAGTAGTGCGCAGGTAAGCGGCCTGCGTTAAGACACCGATCAGGCACAAGGAGCAGTAGGAGCAAATAAGGTAGTAAAGTTTGATTTATTTGTTTATTTTAGATTAAACAGTTCTTAGCGGTCCAGAGGCAGAACAGTTAAGTAGGCGACAGCGTATTGGTTCATTAATACAAACAGTGCGAGGGAAGAGCTTATAAGTAAGAAGAGCGCAAAATTAGAAGAGACAGAGAAAAGTAAAGTTAACCTCATAGAAAGGCAAATAGCAGGCAGCTGAGAGGGAGAACAGGACAGGAGCTTAAGGGGAAAAGGTGTAAAATATCTGTAGCAGATCTTAGTGTTACCATTTAAGTTAAGGAGCAGCTGAAAGAAGAAGAAATTTAATTTTAAGTTAAGGCAGCTTAGTAATCCCAAATCAAATTTTAATAATGAGGCCAGTGCAATGCAAGTCCTGTTGGATGTTGGACTTTTAGATGATGGTTTGGAAGAGCCAGTTGTCTATGAGGGCTACATCTGCAAGAGATGCCAGCTGATCCAGCACCTCGAGCTCAGGGTCGCTGAACTGGAGGAGGAGTTGGCTGACCTGCGTTGTAATAGAGAATTGGCGGACTTGGCCCAGGTGTCCTTTAGAGATAGTGTGCACCCCTAAGGTGGCGGGAGGAGATTCCAGACCAGACAGGTAGGAATAGGTGGGTCACGGTCACAAGGGTAAGGTAAAGGGTGCACACTGTCGGGGCATCAACCCCAGAATTAGAAGTGTCTAACCTTATCATGTCCTGGCGGAGCTGAACGGTGACTCTGATAATTCTGAGGTGGTAGGCAGGGATGAGGAGCCCCAAACAGGCCACCTCAAAACCAGTTCCCAAAAGAGAGGTAGTGATAGTTGGGGACTCAATCATTAGGGGATTGAAGCGCAGGTGTGCTCCAGAGAGAGAGTCTCTCATGACGGTGTGTTGCCTTCCGGGAGCACAGGTGGGAGACCTGGAAGGGTGGATAGGCTCTTGGCCCGGAGCAGGGGTGGATCCAGTTGTCATTGTCCACGTTGGAACAAATGACATACATAAGGGTAGTCTGTCAGTTCTGCGATCCAAATTCAAAGAGTTAGGTACCAAGCTGAGGAGCAGAACTGACAAGGTAGTCTTCTCCGAAGTTCTGCCTGTGCCACGCGCCAGTCCAGGTAAGATTGAGGAGATTAGAAGGCTTAACGCGTGGCTCAAATCTTGGTGCAGGGTAGAAGGGTATAGGTTTATGGGGCATTGGGACTCCTTTTGGAACAGATGGGACCTGTTCCGCGTGACGGGTTACATCTGAACCGAGGGGCACCAATGTATTGGGGAGGCGTATGTGTAGGCTAGTCGAGGATTGTTTAAACTAGGGAATGGGGGCAGGGAGTTTAGGACAGGCCAGATTTAGATCTATACATGGAAGAACAAACAATGGTGTAGAAATAAAAATGCATAGTAATGTAAATTTTAAGCAAACACGTAAAGGTAGAAGGATTAACACATTAAAAATAGCTTGCCTTAATGCTAGAAGTATCAAAAATAAGGTAAGTGAGTTGGAGTTGTATGTAGCAGAGCATAATTATGATATTATAGCAATAACGGAAACCTGGCTAAATAACAAAGATGGGGATGAGTGTAACATAGAGGGATACACATTTTTAGGAAGGATAGACAGAACAGAAAAGGAGGTGGGGTTGCTGTTTATGCCAAACAGGAATTAAATGTAAGTCATCTTCAGTTGGATGATGAGCCCCATCTTAGTGAGGACATGTGGCTTCGCCTGGAAAATATTAGGGAAAAGGTCTCATTTTAGGAGTGTGTTATAGACCACCCAATTCAGACAGTAATTTCAACACACATCTTTTTAGTAATATCAAAAGGCAAGTTTACAGGGGGATATTATAGTCATGGTGGACTTTAATTATCCAAATATTAACTGGGATAACCTTACAGATGGAGGAGCACAAGAGCAGGAGTTTTAGAAGTAATCAGCGACTGTTTTTAACACAGCATGTTAAAGCACCAACAAGGGGTGAAGCCTGTCTGGATTTAGTATTCTGTAATAATCAGGATAGAATTGAGGGTGTAGAGGTGATTGAACCACTAGGGTCAAGTGACCATAATGTAATACAATTCTCAGTATTTTGTAAGAGTACAGATGCAAAGACTAAAATTGTTAAGTTGAACTTTAGTAGGGCTAATTTTGAGCAGATGCGACAAAGTCTAAGTAGGATAGACTGGGATAAGCTTTTAAATGTGGAGACAGTCGAGGAGCAGTGGAACAGGTTTACATGTAATGCAGGACAGATACATACCTAAATTTGGAAGTAATAGGAAACTAAAAAACTCCACGATGGATTAATAAAGATTTAAAAAAAGTTGCAAAGGAAAAAACTGCTGTATAAGGCATATAAGACTAATGACTGCAAAGAGAACGTAGCGCGTATGAGAACATGAGGGCAACCATTAAGAAGGATATCAGAGAGGCTAAAAGACAGTTGGAGAGGAATATAGCAGATAAGGCGAAAGAAGACCCCAAGAGATTCTTTCAGTATTTTAGTAGTAAAAGAACAGTTAAGGAGGAGGTCAAGTTCATCAGGAATAGTAAAGGGGAATTAAAAGATACAGACAGTGAAATAGCAGATGCCCTAAACTTACATTTTTCTGAGGTGTTTACAAGTGAGCAAGTGGATAACCTCAGAGGTAAACAACTACTAAGGAGGTACTGAGGGATTTGGAAATTGTAGAGAGAGAAGTGCTGCTCAGATAAAATAAGATGAAATCAAACAAATCATCAGGACCAGATGTGGCCTCAGGTGGTGAAGCAGCAGCTGCTCCATGGTCTTCATCAGATATGACGTCAGAGTCAGTTGCTGTAAGTGGTGGCAATCTCCAAACCCGTTGGTGGACACCGGTGAGGGATGCCATCAAGCTGAAGAAGGAGTCCTACCAGACCTTTTTGTTCTGTGGGACTCTGGAAGTAGCTAATAAGTACCGACAGGCCAAGCGGAATGTGGCTTGAGTTGTTGAGTTACTCCCGGAGTTCCTCAAGGCTCTGGATATTGTAGGACTGTCTTGGTTGACACGTCTCTGCAACATCGCATGGACATCTGGGACAGTGCCTCTAGATTGGTAGACAGAGGTGGTGGTCCCCCTCTTTAAAAAGGGGTACCGGAGGGTGTGGTCCAACTACAGTCTTCGGGGGTTCTGGAGAGGAGGGTCCATCGGATAGTCGAACCTCGGATAAAGGGGAACAGTGTAGTTTTCTTCTTGGTCGCGGTACATTGAATCAGCTCTAACCCCATAGCAGGGTCCTGCCGCTGCTCCTCTGCACCGAGAGGAGTCAGATAAGGTGGCTCAGGCATCTGATCAGGATGCCTCCTGGACGCATCCCTGGTGAGTTGTTCCGGGCATGTCCAACCGGGAGGTGGCCCCGGTGAAGACCCAGGACACGCTGGTGGGACTATGTCTCCCAACTAGCCTGGGAACACCTTGGGATTCTCCCGGAAGAGCTAGAAGAAGTGGCCGGGGAGAGGGAAGTCTGGGCCTCTCTGCTCAAGCTGCTGCCCTCGCGACCCGACCTCAGATAAGCAGAAGAGGATGGATGGATGAATATTTACAGACATGGCCCCATTTGCACCAAACGTAGTATAAGGGGCTGCAGGCTCACATGATGCGGCTTGCTTTCAAAAAGAAGAAGCAGAATGGCTGACATCTTTATTTAGGACACACTGTGAAGTATTTTAAGTGCATTCTTGCCTGTCTTAGTAATTATTGTGTTGATTGGACCCTTGATACGTTTTATATTCGTATTTCAAAGTTACTGGAAGAACAGCACTTGTGTCTCAGGCTTCCTCAGAGACAGAAGTTCTATAACTACACCATCGATTTCAATGAACCTCATTACTTAACACTGGAATTACCAGAGCCTACGAAAAAAGTCGCAGATCCGTCCCACCTTAAATCACTTCGCACCTCTCCATCAGCGTCTTTTGTCCTTTAAATGTCATCATCGACTTCAATGAACCTCATTACTTAAACTGTACATTTTTAATGTAATTCTAATGAAGCGAGACATTGTGGAAGGTGATAATAATTCCTTACAATGATGTACTACTTCTAGTGGCATTAATTGTGAACTTTTATTCAAGTCTGAAGTGTACTGATGAAGCTTGAAAAGTCTTTATTGTGTAATAAACTGGAAAGCAGGGTGTGTGTTTTACAAGAGGTGTTTAAGAAGTCCTCTAAGCGCAAGTGTGTTTACAAGGTCACATGTAACCTGGATAAGGTGAGGAACCTGCGTTATTAAAAATCACATGACAAGTAATCTGGAGTTCTCAAAGCTCTCCAAAGTGAAAATGGGCCTGGGGGTTTAGGAAACCCCCTTTTTATTTAATGCCCAAAACCCGGGGAAACCAGGTCTAAAAAACGAGAAAAATCCCCCCCAAGGGAAAAGTCCCGTTTCAATGCCTCTTTACAAACTGTACAAAGAATTTTAATGGGAGAATTTAATGAAATTTCAAAAATGAGTACACCAGGGCTTAATTTGGGAACTTTTTTCAAGGAAGGGAGATGGTTTGAAAATTTTTATTTGAAAAACGGGAAAGGGGTTTTTTAAGGGTTTTGAACCTCTGGCAGTGTGTTTTAAAGGCCTGTCCCTATATAGAATTTGTTATTAAAAACACTGCAAGTTCTGGAGTTCTAAACTTCCAAGTGAAAAAAAGGGAGTTAAGAGTTAAAAACCTATCAGCCAAAAAAAAAGGCCTTATCACCCCTTTGTTTCTTAAATATATTTAAAACAAAGGGACACTTTTAATGTTTTTCTTGGCGTGGGGATTGAAATCAAAGGGAACTATAATTGGGGTTTTTTAGCCTTTAATGCTGCTGCTGGGTAATAATAAAATGGTTTTTCCCCAAATTTAAGAATTACATTTTTGTAATTTATTAAAAAGAACTCCCTTATTAATCACATTATTTTTAAGTTTTCCCAAAGTTCGAATTGCTTCAGATTTTAAGTACGATTCGCTTTTCTAATTAATTTTTTAAAACAAAACGATGATTTCCCCGGGGGGCAATTGATTGGTCGAGCATTTGCCGGAAAAGCTTTGGGCCCCCCCCATTCCCTGCGGGGAGGGATTTGAAGGTAAAAAAATACAGGTACAGATATGGACTTTAAACAAAAAATCCTTAAGGTTTTAGTTTCATTAAAGGGGTTTTAAAGTTTATTCACATGTAACTACCCTGAAACGCATTTGTTTGGCCAGGGATTGTGTTTTCAATTTTTTGGTGCGTAAACACTCACCCCCTTGAAGAAATTGTTTGAAGATTTTAAAGAAAAAAGGGCCTCCATTTTTTAATTAAATCGTGACCGTTTACCAGTAAAAGGGTAACACTTAGTTTATGAATATTTAAAATTAAAAGAATTTATTACCCATAAGGGGGGTTTGGCCTCAGACAAAAAGCAACCCAATGATCCCCATTTTTTTATTTAGTGGTTACAGAATCGAAGGGGCATTAGTTTAATTGGATTTTAGTATGATTTTTACAAATGGCGGGGGGCTGGAAGCCCCCCAAAAACGTTTTTTTGGTAAGTCAAAGCATGTAGCCAAAGTGAGTTTTGTTTTTTGAGTGGGTGGGGGCATGAAATGGGGAAAGGCGAAAAGACAGGAAGCCCCCTGGGGGGAAAGCCCTTTGTTGTTTTAATTTAAACCCACTTCCCAGGCTGGGTTGCTGGGGAGGGATTTAACAAAACAAAGGTTTTTCTTTTATGGCAATACTTTTAACCCAAAAGGGCCTCATAAAGCTTTTTTGGCAAATCCGTTTTGCTTAAACAGCACTTTTTGGCGGGGAGGTGGGACCTGGGGCCCAACCTGCCTCATTTTTTCCCCTGATTTTTGCTGCCACGTTTTTTAAAAGAATTTAAAACTGCCCAAAAAAAACAAAAAAAAAACAGCAGTTACAGGAGAAGAAACGGGGGAGCCAAGCGGGACCACGTGGGCTGGGGGAGAGCCCACTAAAGGCCCTGGCGGCTCTGGACAAACAAATATAATGAAGACATCTGTGATTTGATGAACTCATTAGAAATTAAAAGCTGAAATTAACAAAAAATGAAATATTAAAAAACTTAAAAGTTCTATTAAAACGGAACTTAAACCCTTTTAACAAAGGAATTACATTTGGTTTTGGGACCTCCCTGCCCCTACTGTTTAAAATTTTTTTTATAATTGTTTTATAAGTTTTCCCTTTTTTTAAAACCCTTGACTGATTTTGAATCATCTTTATAACCTGTGCTATTCCTTAATAGGGTTGTGCAGGTAAATTTTTGGACAAACGAACACTCAATACACATGTAGACTTTTTTTTCTGTATTTCATTAACACAGTAAAGTTGTCTCTTTACAAGTTTTAAAAATTTAAAAAGTAAATTTTGAAAAAATATTCCACTTTCAGAGGATGTCCCTCAAATGACAATGCCTTTTTTTTTAAATCTCGTGGGTCAGGAAAAGGGGTTCGGTTTGGGGAACCGTGGATTAAGGATACAAGGGAAAATGACTGTTCTAGGGGGAGGATGAAAGAAGCATTAGGCAACAGCACCAACCCTGGTTGGGGGTAATTACTTTTTATATGGACCTTGAAGGTCCCCTAAGCACATGGTGTGACATGGCCCCCCAGCCGGGGGGTAGAGCCAAAAACCCGGGGGCCCATATTTAAAAAAGCGGTCGCATTGCATGGGGGGAACGTGGTGATCTAAGACTTTGAATTTAAATAAAAAGGGCCCAAAAACTCTAATTTTTTGAGTGAATAGTAAATCATTTAAAAATTCAGGTGAACAGAGGTGAATTCGGCCATGCAGGTAGTACCTCACTGAAGAATACTCATTATTCCCCAGTTTTTCCCTTTCCATAGTCCATACCTGGTTTCCAGGTCCAATAGTTTCGGCGGCCTGAGGGGGTTTCTCTAAAACGCACTCTTTTTAACACGGACTGCCCCGCCCAAATGCACCCGGGGGAAAAAAAACGGGAAAAATCCAAAATAAGGCAGAAAAGGCCTTTTTCCTTTTTTTCCCACCAAACCACTATATTAGGACCCTTTTTGTTTGTCAGGTCAGTCAAGGGTCATAGCCCTCCGGTGAGGCCACCCCTCGTAGTCCCCCAAAAACCGGAATGCTTTCCCCATTTGGTTTGTGGACAGGGACAGCTGAGCAGCATTAACTATGAAACTGTGGTTGAATTCTACCTCCTACTTAGTGATTGGCCCTAGTTGCCCAAAATAATCTTAATCCCACTTTTATAGTGTGGGGGCCCCCCTCAAACCCCCTGCATTTTTTTTTTATTCGGGTTAAAACACTAAAAGGGTTGGGGGCCATAGCACCTTTTCCCCAAAACATTGGAAGGTGGGGGTGTCCTCAACCCAAATGGGAGGACCGCTCCAGTGACCACTAAGGGTTAAATTTTTTTCCTGGCCGAATTTTTTTTAAGTTTGCCTCCCCCTTTTTTCAGTAAGGGTGGTCAAAATCTGTTTTTTGAGTTGTTGGGGATTTTCCCAAACATCAGATATGCATCGAAACAGGAAACTTGCGGGAACTCATTGCAAAAGTGATAATTTGGATGGGCCCTTTTGGGACCTCCGGACTGGACCAGGGTAAAATTTTTCCAAATCTTCCAGACCCGCATTTGGCCCTTAGTTTCCTTCTGCTCTTTTTCCCCCCAAGTGTTTGGCTTCTGACAACTACCCCTGGGTATTTGTTATTTTTAAGCAGAGGGTCCAAGCAGGTTTTCATTAATCGTTTCGGATGGAGGGGGTTCTGTTTGAACCTTGACTTTTTGGGTTGTTTAACCAAAAAACCACCCCCCTTCCCTTTCTTAATTTTTTGCCCCTTTGCCGACCCAATAAGAAGGAAGTGGAAGAAGTTTGCCCCCGATCTAGAGCAAACACTAGCGCAATTTCCATGGTTTGTTTTGGGTGGTTATTTCCATATGTTTAGTATTGGCGTTTTCCCAAAAATAAATTTTAAATATAATTGTGGTATATTTGAAGAATTTTTGGGGGCCCCCCCTTTCCATTTTTTTAAATATCCAAAATAATCCCGGGTTTTTTTACCCCTATACAAACCATAAGGTGAAAAACTATAGAGGATTTTTGTGGGGTTTTCTGGTACAGATAGCAAAAGGGTGTAACTGATCCCAGTTTGGGGCCCCTTCTTGGTCAGGTCATCAAAGGCACCCCCTCAGAAAAATGGGGACAAACCCCCGAGAAGCATTTGCGCTTATTAAGCTGTTTTACTGCCATCAGGCTGAGAATGGAAAAAGTCTTGGGGTTTTTTGGAGAATTTTGGGCCCTTCTGAACATCTCTGAGGAAAAAGGTGTCCTGGTCCGGACCCCCTTTGGGATATGTGTGATGACCCCAACCAGTGCCCATCGATGCTTCGGATTAAGGGGGAAACCCCTAATCCAGGAAAATCCCCTTTGCCTCGAGCTGATTCGAGAGGTCTTTTTATTCCACCCGATATGTTCAAATTCATTATTTATCAGAGGAATGGAACAAAGGGGGCAGTCTTTTTAAAAATCTGTGGGGTTTACATGCCGAAACACAAAAAATGGCCATTTCCCCTTTTAAATCCTGACAGTAAAAACCCAAAATTTTATCCTTTTGAATGTTTTGTCAGTTCTAAGATTGCCACCCGGGTTTTAAAAGCCCTCAAAACCCTTTTCCGGGAATTTTGGGACCAAAAACGACCTCAACTCACCCCCTTTTCGACCGGGCCTAAAAAAACATTTAAAAACAAAATAGGGTTCAGGTGGCTGGGGGTAAATGTCAGTTAACCCAAGTGAATCGTCAATCCCCTGTTCTCTTTGAAAAAATCGATTTTTGTTTAATGCTTTGGAAAATCGGCATGGCCTCCCGGGGGGAGTTAAAACGCCAGTTCGGGCCTCGTAGCAAGACGTGAAAAAATAAAATCCCAAAGGTGTCATGTTTGTCTTTTTTTTTTCTCTCCTTTGGGGGTTATCAATAATAAAAAAAATTTGTCCACATTTGTTCCAAAAAGAATTCTGGGAAGGAGACACTTCAACAACTTCATCTTAAAAAGGGTTATGTAACCTGAGCTCATCAGCCTGTGGTTAGGGGAAGGGCGTCAGGGAATAAATAAAAGAAAGTTCATTTCAAATTGGAGAAACCTGGGGCGAGAAATGACACCAGAGAGCAAAAATCAGGAATGTCCACAAAATGAAATTCAGCGGGGTTTTATATTGGCATTTCACCGAACAACATACAATCAGGAAAAACGATGAGCTAAATAAAATTTTGGATCTAGGGGCAGTCCCTTTTTATTAGGGCACGACTTGACAAAAAACTTTCCCTGTTTGTCAACATCTTTTGGGTTTTCTAAACACACGGAAAAAGGGCAGGTCTTTTTTTGATCACTTGAATTTTTTTAAATCCTCACTAAAACATTCATTACAAAGATATAAAATATCAATACACGAATGAAATCTGTATTTTCGTTAGATTTGTAAAAGTCTTACCAAGATAATAACACTTTCTGAAATTTCCAAAAGGAAAGTATTTGAAAATGAAAAAAAGAGAAAAAAAACCCGAAAATTTGGATTGGGCTATAAAAGGAAAAATGTGGTGGCAGAAAATTTCTGAATACAAATATAATTCCTTTACATTTAAGTTTCTCTTTTTTTCTAGAATTGAGCCAATTTTCCTCGGTATTTGTTTTCTATGAGGGAGCAGTCGGGTTGAGACTTCAAAATTCAAATGCATCAAAGCACTTATTTTAAGGGACATCAAACCTCATTTGACCTTCTAATGTCCATTTCAGTTCCTCCGTCCCCGTGTCATTTAGTGGCCCGCAGTGTGGGGGTGAAAGGCCGACTGCTCCGTCTAGCCTGTCATCTGCTGCCTTATTGAGGGGGTCAGATTAAAATCAGGAATAGGAAACAAATTTACAATAAAATGAAGTGTTTAGTTTGTCAAAAAATAAAAAAATAAAAAACATTTATAGGGTGACCCCAAACAAATCCCCCCCGCCTGACCAAAGCTGAACAGAATGTTGGGTGCCAATTTTTTTTGAGTTTTTTTTTGGAAATCTGGAAAATCTGTTAAATTATATATTAAAAAATTTTTTTTATTTCAGATATTAGGTAAATTTGCCAAACTTAAAAAATTTTTGAAATAAATAAATTTTTTACCCCTAATAATGGAAACAGCAATAATCATTTTTCATTTTATTGGTGTTTCTATGAATTCCAGGAGTCTCCAATTTAGTGCTGTTTATTACATTCAATAACCCAAAAAAAATTTTTTCTTACTTTTTTTTAAAAAATGGTCAAAGGGTTTACAAATATTAAAAAAAAGAAAAAAAAAAAACAAATTTTAAAACAAAATAAATCAACATTCCTCGATAAGGTTCCCGGGGGGAAAAAAAACAAAAAAAACCCGCGGCTGGAGAAAAATAAAATCTGTAGGGGGTTTCCCGACCAGAGACCCCCGCCAGTCCCCTCTGGGCATTCTACCTAACAGAAAGAAACAGTCCCTTTTGGTTTGGGTTTTGGAAGGTTGATGATGATGATGGTCCGGACTTCTGCCTTTAACGTCCATCATTGTTGGGCATCTGAAATTTGAGTAGGTGGGGTGGGGAGGCCACCACCACAAAAAACCCGGAAAAAAAAAAGAAAAAAAGAGGGGTCAGTACCGATTTTAGAGCCACCATGAATAGTTTTAGATGAATTGAACAAAGGATCAGGTTAATTAAATTGATTAAAATGGTTATAAAAAAGGGCCCTGTTAAAAATAATGAGTTTTTTAGCAGTGTTTTAAAAATGCTCACTGTATCAGCCTGGGGAATTCCAATTGGCAGGGTATTCCAGAAGGGCAAACAGCGGGGGGGCCCCCCCCTCACCATTCTTTTTGTTTTGTTCTTGGAATTCTAAAGGGGAAAACCCTTTTAGGATCTTAGGTTTTTGGAATATAAGGGGTCAACATTCCGATATATAAGATGGGGAATTATTTATTTATAAACCAAAGCTTTTTAAAAATTCTGGGGAAAACAACCGTTGACCTAAGACTGGGATGGTTCGATTTTCTTTTTCTAGTTAAGATTCAGCAGCTGCATTCTTACCTTCCCAAAAAAATTTATGTCTTTTTTGGGTAGTCCGGGGGAGGTTAAATAATCTAATGCTGAAAACAAAACGGGAAATTTTCTCCCTCTTCAATGATATAAAGGTCTAACTTTTCTTATGTTTCTTAAGGAAAAATGCTGTCCTAATGATCGTTAAATGTGTTTAAAAAAAGTTACATTCCCCCTTTTTTTTTTTTGACTTTTTTCCCAATTTTAGTTTATTTTAATACCTCATTGATCTTTGTGATCCAAAATTTAGTTTTTTTTTTATTTAACGGGAAAATTTTATTATCCATTCTCGTACAAGTGGGAAGTGTTGTGTGAAAGGGGGAGCATCGGTGCTATTTTAAAAGGGGCTTTGGGGCATCCATAGCTGTTAGCCCGTTTGCCCCGGATAAGACCCAAAGGGAAATGAGTTGAGAATCGGACCAGGATGGGGGAAACAATTGGGGTATCATGTTTTATTGAATTCCCCCAAAAAAACAAAAATTTTCTCCTCCCGGTAGGATTAAACTAATTTTAAAACCCTGCCAAAAAGGCCCACCCATTTCCCAAAAATTTCAAGAATGTTCTTTGGGGCCAAAAAACCCCCAGGTCAAAAGGGGTAGAACAGATAAATGGCCTCTGTTTCATTCACCCAAAATCATTTCTACTTTTAAAAAGTGCAGTTTCTGTTGGAGTTCAAAAAAACTGAAATTTTTCAAATAGCGGTTTTTGGGGTTTCTTTTCATGATTTTCCCTCCGAAAATTAAAAAACATTTGGTGGTCAAAAATTTTCAAAAACGAGGGGGCGAGATTATGTTTCTTAAGTAGGGGGTTTAACTACAGCAGTTTTAAAAGACAGTCTGGGAAAAAACCCAATCTAGTAGCCAATTTACTATGTCCAGAACATTATCAATTACCCGCCTGATACTTCTTTAAAAAACCTTTTGTTTATAAAGAAAAGACTTATGAAAATAACTGTAATGAAATAAGTAATAATAAAACAGTGTACATTTCTACAGGGAAAAAAGTACAATTTAACAAAAACAGCCTTCAAAAACAGCAAAATAAAAAAATGATTGCATTGTTAAAAAATATTTTCAGAGTTTTGTACTGTTAATATAAAAAATGAAAAAAGGAATAATGTCCAAATAATTAAAACATCAAATTTCCTTGGATAATTAAATTTTTTTTATTTTCTTTAACATTTACAGAAAATTTTGAGCATTTAAAGAAGCTGGACTAAATATTTTACCGCCGGGGATAATTTTCGGTGCTTTTCTGAACCAGGAATAAAAAAAACCCGTAAAGAATTGGTTTTAAACCCCCAAAAGTTCACTTCCCCTGACCAACAAAAAAGACTTTCCCCATGAAAAAGTGTGATTATGTTACTACCATCAGCATAAATAGTTTTACACATAAAGAGGACCCAGCAGACAAAAAAAGCCCCCACTACTCCAATGTTTTTGGGTTTTTCCCAAGGCCTTTTTGATTTTTTTCTTCACTCCCCCTCCTCAGTTTGTCTCTTTTCTATCATACAGTTGAGGGCCGGAATGGTTTCGAAAACCAAACAAATATTTGATAAAAAACCAATCATGGTGAATAAGGAAAAAAAAAGGTTAAGAGAAAAATGAAAATGGCCATTTCATAAAAGGAATGCAAAAACAAGCCCCCTTCAAAATATTCTTTTACAATACCCACTAAAACAAAAAAAGTATGACTGTAATGAAAATTAAAAACAGCCAATTAAAATGCTGCCCTTTTTGCAACTTTTAAAAAGTTTTTTTTGAGTGTAAAAAAAAAGGATGGCGAAAGCAATGTGCGTCAATGGATATTAAACCCACATTATATAAAAACTACTGTATTAAGAATATTTAAAATTTCCCCCGGGAAAAAAATAACAATAAATAACCCAAAGTACCAGCAAGTTTCAATCAGGATAACCAAAAGTAAAGGGGCATCACAAAGAAACCTGTTAAGAAATCCCCCTGCAAGTGAAAGGACGAAGATTAGTCAGGGGTCAGTTGAACTAAAAAGAAATAAAAAATGATGAAAAAGAAGATTTCCAAAGACTGTCGATAAAAGAAAAAGCCCGAGAAAGTGTAAAAAGTCCATAAACTTCAGTCCCATAAATCAGTTTAAGAAAAGATCATTGCTGTGGGGGGGAAGCAATGGCCAACTTTCACTTGTTTCAACTCCATGTGTGCCCCCGACTGAGCCGTCCTGCCTTGCACACTGAGATGTTTATACACTGAGGCCCTGACTCCCATATTCTTTTGCTGGCGTCATTCACATGAGGCTCCTCTCCCTGGGGTTCACAAATTCTCCCCAGGATGTTTGTCTGTTTATTTCAGTTCTTATTTCACCAATGAGTTATCAAACCCAGATGTCTTTATTTGTTTGTCGGGGAGCCTCCCCAGGGCTGCGGTGGTCTCCCCCTCACAGCTCCACAGTGGTCAGCTGCTGGCCTCTGCATTTTCCCTTTCTTCCCCCTCTGTCTGCTGTTTTTGTTTTTTTTTCCCCAGTCACTTTGACTTTCTTTCCTCATCCCCTTTGAGCAGCACATTAAATCAGCAGGTTCAGATGAGCTGGCTTCGGAACACTGAGGGGAAAGTTGATAGGGTCCACTATGACCCCTGAACCCTTTCTCAAAAGGTGGACCCCCCTTTTTTTGACCCCCCCATTGTGTATTCAAACCCAACATTTTTACTTTCTATTTTAATTCTTTACATTTACTGACATTAAATTTCATCTGCCTCAAATCTCCCCAAGTCTGATGCTATCCAAGTCCTTCTGTGATGATAAAACGGTTCCAAATTATCTGCTAATCCACCTATTTTGGTATCATCTAAAATTTTTAAAACCAGCTTGTTTTTATTTTTTCCTATCTAAATCATTTATATATATTTAAAAACAGGTGGCCCTAGCCCCTGATCCCTGCTGGTCACCACTCTTAACATGGGAGTTTCTGATGGGTTCCCTGGGACCATCCCCCTCTCCCTTCCTAAATTTTACAGTGTGGTAACAGCTGTGTGTTTTGTTTTTTTCCCGGACCCTCACTTTTAAATTTCCCAAAAACAGCATTTTCCTAAAAGGGTTTTTTTTGGGATTTTTTCTTGTCTTCTTAGAGAGTCAAGGCGGGGGGCTGTCAAGGGGAAAGGGGGCCTGTTAAAGCCCTTTCCCGGGCATTTTTGTGTGTTTTGGGGGCTAAACAAAAATAAATTGTATTGTATTGTTTTCCCCCTTGCTCTCTGTCAGTCTGACGTTGTGCTGATTGTCTTTGTCTGATTTACGGGGCCCTTTTTTTTTTCTTAAATCATCAAAACCCAACATGCTTTTTCTCTGTGTCAGTGGCAGGAAAAATTTGCAGCACCCTTAACGGGATGTGCTTTTTATTTTGATGACATTTGCTGTGTCACTGAATTGTGTCGGGGTTTTTGTCATCCCCCCTTTATCCACACAGACAGTGAAGTGGTCCTCACACACAAGACTTAAATGGACACACAGCTGGTCTGTTAATACAAAATTTTCCCTTGTGTCACTGAAGCACCTTGTAGTGTCCCCGGCCACATATTTATGTCTTAGTCCCATACTGAAAATGCTTTTTGGGGGAATGAGGTCATCAGGCTTTTATTGTAGTCCCAGTTTTCACCCATGCCACGTGAATACACAATGGCAGGTCTGAAACTTAAAAGTACTGGGTGAAGGAGAAGATTTGGGGCGTTATAATGGACTCATTCGGGGAAAAAATTTAAAGGCCGTTTAAGAGAATGTCAGGTTATAAAAGCCCTGATGTTTTTACAGAAGGACCCTGTTTCCCCAACCCGTCAGTCCACAGATCAACATTAGTCAGCCCAGTCAGCCATTGTCAAACCTATTACATCCAAACCGGGGTTTTCCGGGGTTCTGCTGGAGCCAACCCCAGCCCAAATAGGAACACACACACACCCCAAAACAAACCACACGGGGGAAAAACGGAATCCCCAATCCACCTAACCCATATTTTGGACTGTGGGAGGGAACCCACGAGACACGGGGGGAAACATGCAAATTCCCGAAAGGGGAGGACCCAGGAAGCAATCCCAGGTCTCCTTTCTGTGAAGAAACACCCTATAACTGCCCCCACCGGGCTGCTCCAGACCAGCATCAGTCCAAACGAAATAAAAAAGCAGCTCAGCCCATTATATCCCCCTTTAAATTTAAAAAGTTTCGGGTGTGTTCTGTTATCGGGTTTTGTTTTTTCTCTGCCTTTCCAACAAAGGGCCCTTCGTAACCCCTTTTTGTTAGTGGTAAATTTGGGAATTAGATTTGTCTTTTGTAATGGATGGCATATAACAAACATTAACACTGCGGGGTACAAATCCTGTACTAAAGGGGGCATATCACAGAGACATAAATGGAGAAAAACACACAGCACTGCAAACATTAACTCTGAATACATCCAACAGAGGTAATTTTGCCGGGACGGACAGAAATGTTATCCCCCTTTTAATAAAAGGACAAAGTCTGTGTGTCCGTGTGTCCATCTTGTTGATGGTCTTTTATTCCAACATATGGTGCTTCACAAGCATTTGTACTAATATAATTAATCCGTTTATCTTTCCCCAACAGATGGTTTGTACCAAATATAAAACCAGAGACATATGAAGGTCTGTCTGTGTTTCTGTGTATTTTGTGTCTGTCGGGTTGCTCTGTCTCTGTTATAAGCTTTTGGGGCGGATTCAAAAAAATTTTCGTTTTGGGGATGTCCCATCTGTTAAAAATGACAAATTTGCACATTTTTACATGAATTACAAAACCAAAACCAAAAAAATTTAAAAATTTTAAACCCCCCCCTAATTTTGTAAAAAAGGGAGAGTTACTGCTAGATGGACAGAAACTGGAGCTGTATCTAAAAAGCAATAAATCTTCCATTAGGAAAAGGATCAAATGCATAAACATATGATGAAAAGGAAAAAACCCTCAAACCCAAAATTTAGGGCAAAAAAAAATGGGGGTTTTGAGCCCCCAGACCAGGGATGAGGGCTGTCTGAGGATGGGGGCAAATTTTGGGGCGCCTGTGCACACAAATACCGGAAGGTAGAAACACCAGAGGAACATGGAGGTAAGTCATAAGAATACCACGGCCATTACAGCAGTGGGCCAAAGGAGACCCCAAAAAACAATGAGAGCCAAACCACAGGGTGATGTTCAAGTCAGGGGGGGGGGAAGTAAAGGGGACGGGGGACCCCCCAAATCTTATTAAAACCCTACGGGGATGGATCATTCATGGGAGGGGGGGGAAGGCGGGGGGCCTTGCCCAAAAGATGACTGGGTTTAAGGAGCAGGCCCTTTGGGAGTCTAAACCCCTTTTTGGGATGGGCAGGCGGGTTTTTGACTTTTAATTAAAGGCCTTTTGAAAAACCAAAACCAGAAGAACTGTTTGTGAAATACAGGGGGGTTTTTGGGAATGGTTCCCAACACCATCAAGGACATGCAGATGGCTGTGCTTTGTGTTAAAGTATTTGCTTGACACAGAAAAAACTCAAATGAAACCAGGGGAAACGATGCAGAGATTTCAACCAACCTGTAACACAGGGGGTCGGGGGAATAGAAACCCCGAGGACTATTATGTCCCGGCAAATTTGACTGGCGAGGGTTTGGTTTTGACTGGGAATACTTTGGGGATGAACATCACCTTTCATTTTCTTTTGATGTAAGGTTCGGGTTTTGGGTTTCTGAAGCTATCATTGAACTTCCTACTTTTCAGCCCGGGCTTTTTCCCCAGCCTTTTATTTTTTTATTATTTATCCTCAGATAAATACTTCAAAAATACACATTTTTTCCCTTTTTGGGACAGTCACATCACAAGGTGTTCAGGTTTTTCTTTCATATCTGACATGGCTGCTGGTTGTTGTAGGCACAATGGCCCCCTTGCACTTCATACACAGAAAGTGTTCAGTTATCTTGAAAAGCCATTTAAAAAATCTAACGCAAATTACAGAGGTGGGGCCATTCTTGGTGTTTTGATATTTTATATCTTTTGAATGATTTAGTGAGGATTTGAACACAAATGTTTTTAAGTGATCAAAAAGACCTAAAGTTTAACCCATTAGTTTATATAAAACCCTTACATTTTGATTTCAAACCGCGGAAAGTTTTTTTGGTCAAGTCGGGTCACTAATCCCGGGCGATGTTGGACTGCCCCTCAGACCCTAAATTTGTTTCCCAGCTCATGGTATTTCCTGATTGTGATGTCTGTTCAGGTGAAATCCCAAATTATAAACACACACAGCTAAACCCCCTTTTTGTTTTAAATTTTTTGACTTTGCCTCTGGTGTCAGTTCTCGTCTCAGGTTTCTCCAGTCTCCCGGGGGATTTTTTATTTTATTGTTTCCCCTTTGACCTCTCTTTTTCCCCCAACCAAAACCAAAATTTTTTGCAGTTTACACGTCTTTTCCCCCTGATGGGGTTGTTGAAGGGCCCCCTTCCCAAATTTTCTTTTAAAGGGGGCCAAGTGCACTAATGTGGTGTGGGTCTGTCTTTGTAGTTTTGTTAAAAAATCAAGGAGGCCAAAACATAAAAGACCCAATATGACAGAGTGAAAAAGTGATCTTTTATTTTTTTATATGACTTATTTCAATTGTTCGCGTATTATACAAATTTTTTTTTTTAATGCTATTATTGCTGTATAATTTAATTTAAAAGCGACTTTCCATGCAGCAGCTCGCCTACACATAAAAAGGAGGATGTGTTTACAGACAGAGGGGCCGTTTCACACTGAGGGTTTTTTTCTGCAGTCGGGAAGGGGAAAGAAAACCATTTGGCCATTGGGGAATTAGATGGTCAAATTTTTAAAACATTTTTGGACCCACATTTGAAAAAGAAAAACCCCTTTTGAACCATTGGATATTTTTGTGCATGATCCCGTAATGGGCGGTACGGGATATGGTCTGTGAAAATGATGTCAGGCAGAGAGGGGAGAGGTGTTCAACTTCCCCTCACAATTTTTTAAAAGTCATCTTGCTGAACTGAAGAAAAGATATAGGAAAGCAGAAAGCAGAACAATCACAGCCACACAGCCATTAAGAGACTGAAATGCCTCACACTTTTAGAATGGGGTTGTTGTATCTCTGTGAAGCTCCAAAAATAGCCAGTTTGTTTCTTTTGGGCCCTGGCTGAGCTTTGGGGTATCATTTTTGGTCCAAAGTTAAGGGGGGGGGGGTATTTGGACCCCAAAGGTTTTTTTGAGATTTTTCCCCAAAAAGGGCTGCACAGCAAAAGCCCATTGCCCCATTTCCCGCCCAAGAGCTGCTTGTCTTCTCCCAAAGGCAATTTCAAGGTCACAGCCCCCCCGTGAAACAGCCCCCAAACCCATGGGTGATGCAGGAACTTTCCCCAACTTGGCTCCATGTCTGTTTTTTGCTGAAAAATTATTTTATTTTTCCCTTGTCTTTTATTTTCTATTCTTCATAAATGTAAAAGTACTTTAAAGGCAAATTTTTTGGTATGAAGATGTGCTATATAAATAAATGTTTTTTTTGTTAAGAGACTGTATAAATATCACCTGCAGGCCGGGGTCATGTACAGCGTCTCAGCCGCCTGTGGGCGTGGAATTAGTGGGGGAAAAAAAAAGGGGAAATTTTAAGAATAGGAAGACTGATTACTGCTTTAAATATAATGCATCGGGGGGAAATTAATTGATGGAAACAGAACCCCATGTATTTTTAATATTTTCGGGTGTTTTTTTTGATTTCAGTCACTATCTGGGGGAAATCTTTTTTGCTATTTCGTCTTTCTTTTTGCAGCCCAATGGGAACTGATTTTTAGACCCTTTTCCCTTTTACAGTGATTGATTTCTTTTGGGTTTTTGTTTGTGTTGCCCTTTTGTTTGATTATTCAGATTGAAACCTGCGGGGTTTTTTGGGGGTCTTTTCCCTCTACGCCTATCAGCCCATTTCCCTTTTTTGGGTGGGCCATTGTTACTCTTTTGGGGTTTTTAATTATCAATTGTTTCTAAAAAGCTGTTTGAAATCCTTTTTTTATGGTTAAAAAAGTAACTGTAAATTTATCACAGAGATCAGCATTTTACTGATGTGGTTGTATTCATTTATATTTAACATCCATCCATCTATCCATCCATTACCCACCCCGTTGTACCCCCTTCCCTCAGACCCAAACACATTAAAATCGGCACTCCCCCTTTTTGGGAGAGGCAAAAGAAAAAAAAACAAATAGGGGCAAAAGTAACCAACACTAT
The DNA here is from genome assembly GCF_016835505.1 of Polypterus senegalus. Classification (NCBI taxonomy): domain Eukaryota; kingdom Metazoa; phylum Chordata; class Cladistia; order Polypteriformes; family Polypteridae; genus Polypterus; species Polypterus senegalus. Next base: position 58,667 of record NW_024377625.1, read on the forward strand.
TTTTCTACTTTCCCCCTTCAAATTATAAAGACACCCCAAATTAAAAGGGGATCAAGAAAAAATGATTAATAAAAGACAATACATGGGATCACTGTAACAACAAAAAAAAACCATATACATAAATGGCCCCCGCAACCCCTTTCTACACAAATCAAAACAAAAAACATTTGGGAAAACATACATCACTAATAAAGATTTGGGAGTCAATGGAAACAAAAAAAAAAATAACAATGGTTTTGTAGTTTTTTAAATCTTACCTGTACGGGCGTTAAAGTCAGTCTGTAGTGGGGAATGAGGGTTTGACCATATTCTTTTTGGGGGGAAACGTCTATTAATTTTGGTTTTCCTTGTTTTGGGGCCCGTAAGTCCTCCCCCGGTTATTCCCTTCCCCCCGATAGAAAAAATTTTGTTTGGGAAAATAAACCCCCGGGTTCACCGGGCGATACCCAAGAGGTGTTAACCCTTTTTTCCTCTTCCCTTTTTTCTGTTATGGCCTCCTTCTCTCCTTCTCTCTCCCTTCCTCCCCTTTTTTTTCCCGTTTACCTATTTACTTTGGGATACCCTCCCCCGAAGCCCTTTTGGGCCCCACCAAGCCAGGTGCTCCCCCCCCTCTGTAAAAAGGGGCGGGGCCCAAAACATAAAGGCATACCACAAAAAAAAAGTATGGGAAAAGGTAAATCTTAAAAGGAAATACAGATATTTCATTTGGGACGTTAAAACCCGTTTATACCCCAACTACAGGGTCCCCGGGGTCTCCCGGTTCCTCCCCGGTTTGTTTGTTTTTTGTGTTGTTGTTACTTCTTATATCTTACATGAAATAAGGAACTTCTTAATATTCGTAAATAAGGGAGTTTTTTGGAGTTAGCCCAAGTTATTTATGCTTTTTAATTTTGGTTAGAAAAGCATCTAAAATAATTTTTGAGTTTTAAAATATTCCCCCTGCTTTTCAGTGATTAATTTATTTTTAAGTGTTAAAACATAATGACGTACAGTAATTTTTTAAACTTAAATTTGTATTTTTTGTGTTTTACAATATAGGGATTAAATGTAATTATAGTTAGCTTTCTCAACTTTGAATTTTTTTTTGTTTCTCATATTATCTTTTTAAAATTTTTCTCTTCTGATTCATCCTGCTTTCCAAAACCTCAAAACTGGTCCCCACACACACAGCCGACATGGCTTTTCCCTTTTTTCCCCTATTCGTTCCCCTTCCAACCCCTTTTCCCCACTCCCCCTCCGGCCCCCCATACATTTTGCTATTTTCTTTATATTCACAGATGTTTCCTAAGACTTTTTTTATAAAATAAACGTCAGTATCTTCCCGCGGGTTTTGTAAAACGTCATCTCTATTCCCGTTTCCCCAACAACTGCCTTTTCATATCAGTGGGTTATTTCTGACAAAAAGAGTTGAGGAAGGCAATGCCTCTCACTATGACATAAGGCAGTAGATTTATTGCATCACATTGGGACAGATTTGGAAATTTCTTCCTGTTGTTTTTTCCCAAGAAAAATCGAGTTATCACAACAAGTCAGGAGTAAAATCAAAAACCATGTTCCCAAAATCTGGGTTTATGGTGGTGAAGTTTAAATTCAAGCTCTTTCAAAATTCTCCATTTCCATTGCCCTTTACTTCAAAAAACGACCCCCCAAAATCCCACCTTTTTTCCCTTTACAATTCTGGAAATACTTCTTCATTTACCCTTCTGTAATTGGACAACTGGACAATGGCCACTTTTGAAACCCCCCCTACCCCACCCCCATCATGTTCCCCAGCAGCACATAATGTCTATTTAAAACCCACATCAGTCCTCAGTCATTTTTTCTTTCCCCAAAACACCACAGTTTCATCTACTGGTACAAAACCCCTTTCCCCTGCAACATTTTTAGAAAAACCTTTTAAAACAAAAAACCCCGCCTTGCCAAACACAAAAAAAATCACTGAATGACATATTGTTTCAGTGTCACACTTTCACAAAACGTTTCCCCAATGCAGAAAATTTTCTTCTCAAAACACAAAACTTCCTTCTGCTAAAAAAATACCTGACTCCCCCCAGTAACACCCATTGCATTCCTGTAACAAAACTTTTCAAAGGGGAACCTCACTTCTAAACACAAGAAAAGGCATTCTTCCCAACAACTATCAGTGCCCGAAATGGGGAAAAAAGTTCACTACACAGGATTGTCTGACTAAACACAACAAAACCATTCACAAGTTTCCCCAATGCGACATCCGCAATCAACGTTTTTTAAACCAAACCGCCCCGTCTCAGCAGACATAACACAACCTCTTCCCGTTACTACGGGAATTTTTTCACCTCATTCCCGTCTTCCCCCCCAAGAGTCCCAAAATTGGGACTCCCCGACCAGCAGTGCAAACACTGTCATGCACTATACCCGGCCTGCTGAGCTTTAAAAAATCCAACAAATTTCTTTGATTGCTGCCACAAAAGGTAAAGTAAATTTTCCACCCTTTTGGGGCCACCTGTGTCTTTACAACAACCCTTTTAAAAACAAACATCAGAAGGTAAAAAAATATCGGGAAACACATTCCAAATACAACCTTTTCTAGCATTTTTCTTCCGGGGAACAGATAACTCAACCTCCCAACCACGGAAACACCCGTTTTAAAAAAACACGGGCAAATTTATCACCAAATCTCTCCCCCTCCCACTAATACTTTTACCTCCCCCAGGATATAGACAGTTGTTTTTTTTGAAACCCCGCAAGCTACTGAAAGCCTTTTTCAAACTAAAAACAAACTGCATGCGAAAAAGTACTTCTCCAGCTAGATTCTATGCTCAGAACAATCAACCCCCTTTGCTAAATCTACAAAACACATGCATGAAATTTAAAAAAGAACCAAAAGGTTTGGCCCCGGAGGGGTTTACGGGGTACAATGCCCCACATTCAACCGATGTTGCAGCCATTTTTTGCCAAAAAGATGGGGGAACCCCCGCTGAAAGGGATATTTGCATCTATCCTGAGGAACTCCTGAAACAGATTTCCATGTTCAATATGAATTCTGGATCTTTGGTTTAACCCCTTTTTTTTTCCCTTTTTTGTTACTACACGGTTTTCCTGTGTTTTTTTCAGAATTGACTTTAAAAATTTTGCTTATGGTTTATAAAGCCTTAAATAACTTTGCCCCCATCTTATATATGGAAAATTTTGACACATTATATTCCAAATCATAACCAGATCCCTGGGGTCTCCCTTTCAATTCCAAAGCAAACTTAAAAAAAGTGTTGGGCGGGCCCTTTTAATTTTGCACCTTCTGGAAAATGCCAATAGGAATTCCCGGCTAATAAGGAGAAAAAACTTTTTAAAACACTGCTGAAAAACACATTACTTTAACATGGCCTTTTTATTTAAATTCAATTTTCAATAAATGATACTCTTAGGGTTTAATTCATCATAATAACCTATTCATGGTGGCCTTTAAAAACCATACTTTAACCCTACTCCCCCCTTCTGTTTTTTTTCGGTTTTTTTTTGGTTTGGGGGCCTTGCCCACCACCCCCCTTTCAAAGCATCAAGGGTGCTCCAACATTGATGGACTAAAAACCAGCACTCCCCCCCTGACCTCATCACAAGTTCTTCCGTGAGAACCTTAAATACAAAGAGGACTGTTTTCCCCCCTTTATGTTGGGGAGAATTCCTTGAGGGAATTGGGGAAATCCAAAAGGTCTGGGAACCCTTTCCCGATTATTTTTTTTTTTTTTTTCCCGTCGTCTGGGTTTTTGTTTTTTTTGTCCACCCTGGCCATTGGGCCCTTTCCCTAAATTTTATGTTAATTTAAAGTTGACTTATTTTATTTCTTTTGTCTTTTATTTTTTTTATTTTTCAAGGAAAACAGTTTGAGCTACATTTATTGTATGAAAATTTTAATTTTAAAAAGGGAAATTTTTTGTTGTTGTTGTTTTGGAGAAATTTCTGGCCCAAAAAAATAAAAGTTCCCCCTAAAAGAATGCCAACCAAATCAGGCTTACCCCAATCCAAATTTTTCGCCCGATTATCAATGAGGGAAAATTTGGGATTTTTTCACTCCAGCCGGGAAACTATTCCCAAAATGCGTCATAGATACGGGATTTTAAAAAAAACATCAACTTCCCCGGGTTAGAAACAACAAGATTTTACCCTGGGAAAAATACAAAAGGGCTACCACTTTTCGGGAAAGGGTTAAAAAACGACATGTAGGAAAAAAATTTTCATATTTTCCATCCCCCATTTGCAGGAAACTCAAGATGCATGCAACAAAAAACAGGATGCCTTTTTCCCTAGTACATAAATTTTAAAACCTGATTTTTTAATCACTTTAATCCTGCTTTTGGGCCCGTAATTCTAATTCCGTCGGATACCCCAAAGACCAACAGACCTGAAAAATTGTGAAAGGGGGAAACCTTTTTATTAAGCTGCAGGAATTACTTTTGGAAATTCTACAACAACATCTTTTTTAAAAACTTTAACTCCCCAACCCCGACACTTTAACGGGGTATTTTTAAAATTTTTACTAAATGATGGTACATGGACCAGGCGGTAACAGGTAACCCAACAGCATTGTGCATAAAGGGTGGGGACTTGCACCAAGCATTCCCCCAAAAAATTTTTTAAAAGGGAAACCCCCGCAAAAAAAACATTAAAGGGGGCCCAATCAACCAAAAAAAGGGCCAAAATGCACAAATAGGAAGTTTATAATTGATTGATGATCGATGGATAGTTCCGAAACCCTTGGTTGAGTTTTAAAAAAACCAAGCAAAATTAATTCAAAGTTTGCTCATCTATAAAGTCCCTCAAATTTCTACAAATATCTCACAAAAGGTTTTGATGCAGCCCGTTTTCCTTACAGCAAGAACATCTAAAGTGGCTTGGTTTTTTGATAAATCGACTTTCTTGGAAGAAAAATATATTTTTTGGGCCAGAAGCTATGTAAGCCTTAAGTTACAGTATTCAAAAAAAATCTCCCCACAATCATACGAAATTCCGTCCATCTTCACGAATAAAAATTTCCTGTTTTGTGGGGTCTCAAGAAGGAAAAACCCCAAATCGGGGAAACAATGAGAAAATCAAGCTAACAGCATGGTTTTGACCCCAAAAAAAGATGGATAATCTGGGAAATCACTCCACCCAATTTGACATTACACACTATTATACTTTCGATTCCAAGTCTAGAGTGTGGGGGATTTTTTGAAAAAGTATAGTACTATAGGTAGAATGCCAATTTTCTCTGCCCAAGACTCTGGCGCCCACTACTTACAAACCCTTTTTAACTCTGTTTCCGGAGCTTTCTACTTTCCCGGAGCTTAGGGAAACCCTAAATGAAACATATCCCGCTCATTTTAAAACAGAAAAGTTAAAAGGGTTTGGGCTCCTTTAAAGATGTCAAGATTTGGCATGACACTTTTTTTGAAGGCCCCAAAAATAAGGTATTCCCGTACATATGAGACAACCCCTTTCATTATTTTTTGCCTTTGGGGGAAACCCTTCCCCATCCCGGGCCTATGGCAAACACCTAAACTGGCAATTTGCGAAAACCTGTTTACAAAAATTTCCAATTTACATTGCCCCAAATGCAATTTCCCCGAAATTTAAGGGAAAAACTCAAGTGCTAATGGTATAATTTTCAACAATTTCCCCTCTCCCCCGTCACCGAATTTTATCCCACCTTATACTTCAACCTGTGTTTACATTCTCCGTGGAAAAAAAAGTAACTTCCCGATTACACACAAAAATCCCAAAGACGATCAGCAACACTTTTTTTAAAAAAGTACTGCAGGTATACAATCCACCTGTTCATTTCCCAAAAAAGGTTTCCCCTTTTTTGATGGCCCCAAAGCAACAGGCAACACCTTTTAAAACAAAAAACCCCATTCATTCTGTGAGAGGTAGGGAAAACGTGGGACTAAAGGGAAAAACCCGATTGGGAAAAAAGCACCTTTTCTACCTGGGGCCGACTGACTTTCCCTGCTCAAAAAACCTCATCAAATCACACCAACATCAACCTGTAAAAGTGGCCAGATACCAACGATGCCAAATTATTAAATTAAAATTATTATCTGGGATGGGAAACACCAATGAAAATTGTTATGCATTTCCGCTGTTGAACAGACTAATTTTGAGATCTCATTTAGCAAAAAAGCACCTTTTGGGAATAAAAAACCCTTCTTCTTAATGGGGAAATTTATAAAAAACTGCCTGTTATCTTCCCCCTGGTTCTCGGAAAACCCCCCTCCGTTTCCCCTTGCATCCAAGCACAGGCTGTGGAACGAAATGAATCCTTTAAAAATCACAAAAAAATGAAAAGCTCTAAAAAAAAAGGGGAAAAATCAATTTGTTCAATGGTTTTTTCCCAAATTGGGGGAAAGGGAAAACTGGAAACCGGCAGAACCTGCCCACCTCCACCTACTCAAAAACTTCAAGGGTGCCCAACAATGATGGGGGATTAAAAAGGAAAAAAGTTCCTGACCATCATCATCATCAAGCCCTTCCCTGAGAATCCAAATCCAAAAAAGGACTGTTTCATTTTTTTGTTAGGGAGAATGCCCAGGGGACTCAACATGGGCTGGAAACCCTACAGATTTTATTTTTTTTTCCAGCCGCCCGGAGTTTTTTTTTTTCTTCCCCTGGCCATTGAACCTTACTCTTATTGATGTTAATGTTGATTTATTTTTTTTTAATTATGTTTTCTTTTTTCCCCAATATGTAAAAACCTTTTAGCTACTGTTTGTATGAAAATGGCTTTTAAATAAATTTGTTGTTTTTGTTTAACTACCTTCCCCAATGTTTTCCAAAAAAAGGGCCCAATTCTCAACTTACGGTGATATTAATTTATGACTGTGACTTCCCCAAAAACTTGCTGCAAGAGCAATACTGAGCTCCAAAGACATTCTCTACATATTAACAACAAACTTTTGATCTTATACAAGGTGAAAAAATGGCCTTTAAAATGTAGATACAAGTCAGTGACCATCCTAATGATCAACTAATGTACCCAAAAGGGTTTTTACACCCTCCCCACCAACTGGTCCTCCCCATATCCTTCATCCCCAAAGGTAGGAGCCGGTATGCCCCCCAAATATTATGCCATCAAAAAAATTTTTTGCAACGGGAAAAAACTCATCGTTTTAATGCATACACATATTGAGTGCAATTGTTTATTGAGTAAAAAATGGATCCAAAATTCTTTAAACAATCTTCATTCCCCAGAATCTGTTTTCCTTCCTTCTGACACCCAAACTCCCCCTTTTTTAAAATTTAAACCCTTTCCAATTCCCACTCAGACCCCCCTCCATGACTATCCCAAAAATTTTCCGGGACAAACGTTTTCAAAGATTTTTTATTAATCTCCAAAAAGCAGTCTTTTCCTTTTCGGGCCGGTTAAAGCGGGTTTTTCTACGGTTTGGGTCTTTTGGCTCCCCAAATTATGCCTCCCCCAAAAACCTATTCACAACTGCCTTTCAAAAATATTTCTTTTTTTTGATTTTCAACCCTTTTCCCGTTTTTCCCTTCCTATTCTTACACCACTGTATGCTCAAACGGGCTTTTTCCAGTTATTATGGGATTGGTATTCTGATTGTTTTCATTACTGCACATCAATATTCTTTATAAGGGAAATTTAGTTTCATTCCCTTAAAAATTTTGATAATCAGCCCCCAATAAACCAACAGGACTCTAAACACTGCTGTGACTTTTTCCCACTCTGTCCCGATTGTGTCTGCAAATCGACTGGGGCATGTCGGTGAGTTGATTTGTTATAAATGAATTGAAATTCCCCCGGGTGTGCCCCTGGCACAAAATCACTCTTGGTGGGTTAATTGGTCCGCCAGTCCTTTCAGCAACTTATTTGAAAAAAGGATTAGAAAATGTAAGGAAGAACCCCGAAAACAAAGGACATCGGGGAAAAGATGAAGCATCGGGAATATAAAATTATTGGAAAAAGGAAACCCCTTTTTTTATCATCCGGATGCTTTCAAGTTAGAGTTTTTTTTAGGGGCTTGATTCTTTGGGTTTTATTTTATGAATCTGAGGCAGTGCTCTGAATTTTGACTGAAAATTTTAACTTTGGACTTTAATACATTTGATTCCCGTGGGTCTTATTTCAAAGGGGGTTAACATGAAAAGTTTTTATATATTACCCTCATCAAGGCTAATATCATCTTGATACATTATTTCATTTGTTTTTTACTTTGTTTCATGGTTTTTTTTCTTAAAAAGGAAAACCTTTTTTTTATGTCCCCTTTTAGGTTTAAAATTCCGCCCCCCTGCCCCAAACCCTTTACTTTTTAACCCTGCCATTTCACCTTCCCGTCGTTTATTCTTGTTTTTGGGGTTGTTTTAGGGTAAATATTGTGTAAGTTCAATTTGCTTCCTTTTTTTAGAAAAACAACATAAATTCTTTTGGGTTTCTTTTTAATTTTCTGATATTTTCAAATGGCTGTTGGGTTGCTGTAGAGCACAATGGCTCCCGCACTTCCCTAAAACAGAAAGTGTAAAGAGTTAAAAATCCAAAAACCCATAAGAGGTGTCCGCCAGTCCTGTGTTTTTATATTTTTTTTCTTTGTAATGAAAGTTTTGTGGGATTTGAACACAAAATGTCTCTTTAAGTTATTAAAACAAAACCTGATGATTGGGTACCCGTGTGTTTCGGGTAAACCTCAGCATGTTGATTTCCCAAACACCCGGGAAAAATTCTTTTTTGTCAAGTGCGGTCACTAATCCCGAAATGCTGTGATTCCCCCTCAGATCCTAAATTTGATTCAGTGTATCGTATTTCCCCGATTGTGATGTCTGTTCAGGTGAAATGCCATTATATAAAACAACACAGCTGAAGAATTTTTAGTTTTAAATTCCTTGACTTTTTTCCCCTCTGCTGTCAGTTATCGCCCCAAAGGTTTTCCACCCTTTCCAGTTTTATTTTTTTTATTCCCTTTTCGCCCCTTTTTTTTTCCCCCCCCACAGAGTTGCAGGTTACATAATCTGGTCCACTGATGGGAAAATGTTGGAAGTTTCTCCCCTTTCCCCGAGTTCTCTTTTCTGGCCCCGGGGCACTAATATTGATTATCAATTTGTCTTTGTAGTGTTGATGCAAAATACAAAGGACAAAAAAAAAAAAGATCAAATTAAAAACACTCTAACATTTATTTTCTTTTTTTTTTTATCATGTTCTTTAAATTGTTTAAAAGGGTTATAGAATAATTTTTTTTTACCTTTTTGCTGTATGCTTTAAAATGTAAAACGCACTTTCCCATGGCCCCCGCCCGCTCACAGAAGGAGGGGCATCCCGGGTGCTACAGGCGGGGGGGCCGTTTCACACTGCATGAATATTCATATACATTTACATATGTCATATGCATGTTTTGGATTAGATTTGAAATAAGATTAAACATACATTTCCTTTTTAAAACAGAGTAACAAACATATTTGTAAATACATTGTATATAAAAACTACTGTGGTTTGCTTTGTGTTTTTTGGGAAAAATCCCCGCCCGGCTTTTGTTAAGAAATAGGCTTCCCCCAAAGAGTCCCAAAGGGGGGCCATCAGGGTGTGATGACTCCCGCCAAAACATGTCATGCATTGCCTGGTTTTTTGTTCTTCCCCCTTTTATTCGATGTTTTTTTCATGGAAGGGTTTTTGGGGGACCTTTCCCAACAAAAAATGAGAATTTTTTTTTATTTTCGCCCCTTCCCTTTTTATTTGACCCCCAATGTCCCCATTTAACTTCAAAAGACTTTAGCTTTGTGTGTATTTATGTAATGGCATTTCATTTAACAGACATCACAATCCCGGGGAAAAGATGAACTTTTTTTAAATTTAGAATCTGATTGGTCTGATTCACAGAGTCAACATTGTTTGGAATTTGGACCCACTTGAGAAAAAAACTTAACAAAATTGAAATCAAATGCTGACATTTTTTCTAAACACTCTTTATATCCGATCCCTATTTGTGAATGATAACTTAAAAAAACACTTTATTCAAATCCTCAAAAAGCATTCCTTTATATTTAGATATTAGATATAAAAAGATGGACATTAATGGAACCTGTTAAATGGTGTTCATTTTTCTCTTATTTTTTTTCCCGAACCCCAAATTTGAGGGAAATTCTAATTTCAGTATTTTTCAAGATATATAAACATGAGTGCTCACAAAAAAAAGGAAAAAAAACAAAGCTTCAAAAAGGGGCCTGAGCTGTAGTCTTGGTGGCTGTCTTTTTTCTGTGATGGTACTTTGAAATGCTAAATTGCTGGTTGAGCTTTTTAGTACATGAAGTTAACGTATGCATCCCCACAGAATCTGTGATGCAAGCAGCTAGCGCTATACACTTGGGAGGCCGTCCCTGTCACTACCCGATCTGTGGTGTATAGCGAGGAGCACAGCAAGCTTAATCCAGCACAAGGTACAATGAATACATGCAGAACCAGCTAGTCCTTCCATAATATTCTCATTATGGTCACTAATGTAACCCTTGTGGGGTGTAAATCCAGGTGGAGTACCAATCGGGTAGTGACATGCGTGTTTACACGTAAATTATTGCATGCGTGAAGTAGATCAGATAGCAGCATAAAGTGTGAGGGGGAGTCTGCTTAGAGTACTGGCCATGTCATCAGGGGTGACACCTCCATTCGTGAGTTAATGACTGAAGTGTTCTGAATGGCAGTGATACACTCCTGGCTCTCATGTTTCCACACAGGACATGACCCAGATGTCCCACTTTTTGATTTTGTCACAATGTAACTTTATATGATGACAGCTTGTGTGTTGAGAGCACATCACTGTAGCTCATCTGTATCTTGCAGTGTATTAAGACTGGGTGTACAACTACATCATCGACTTCAATGAACCTCAATACTTAAACTGTACATTTTTAATGTAATTCTTACGAAGGGAGACATCGTGGAAGGTGATACTAATTCCTTAGAATGATGTCATTCTTACTACTCCTCCTGACATTAATTGTGAACTTTCATTCAAGTCTGAAGTGTACTAATGAAGCTTGAAAGGACTTTACTGTTTAATAAACTAGAAAGCGAGGTGTGTGTTTTACAAGAGGCCTGTAAGAAGTCCTGTAAGTGCGGTGTGTTTACAAGGCCACATGTAACTGGGATAAGGTGAGGAAACTGCATTATTAAAAATCAGCGGTAAGTAATCTGGAGTTCAACTGAGCTAAAAAGAGTTCAACGCCATCATCAGCCACCAGAAACAAAAGCCTGTGATCATTTCCTTGTGTTTGTTAAATATATTTAAAATAAGGGACACTTTATGAATGTGTTCTCCTTGGCTGTGTGATTGAGCTCTGCATATCTTAGTACAGACCCCCCTACAGATTCACCTCAGCACACTCACTGACTGCATCACTGATCTTTGCTATGGAGGGAAAAATAACTTTCTCAAATTTAAATTTCCCAATAAAACAGAAGTGTTTGGTCGGCCCAAACTCCCAATTTCTAAGGCATCCAATTTTTTGTTTCTGGATGGTTCACCTCAACCTGCTCCTGTTGTCAGATATCTTGGTGTTTTTTTTTGATTCATCCTTAACTTTGAGCTCTTAGGTCTCTTTCCAAAATTTAATTCAATCATCTCCGTCACATTGCCCACCTCCGCCCTGTTTCTGCCCTTTAATGAGGCCTAAACTCTGGTTCATTGTTTCATAAAGTCTCATTCGATTACTGAAATTTCCCCTCTTCGCGGCCTCCATAAATCTACACAGAGGCTACAGTGCTTTCCCAGAACTCGGCAGCCACCCCAAAGCGTTTTGCTCCCCCCCCTGTTCTTTCCCAGCTTCACTGGTTACCAGTGTCATCAAGGATTAAATTCAAGATTCATCTTCTCACCTTCAAAGCCTACATAACCTTGCCCTCCTCACCTCACTAAGCCCTTACACTCCTTGTGCTCTCTCAGGTCCTCGAGCAGCAATCTCCTTACTGACCCACACACCAGACTCCCACCCTGGGAGGCAGGCAGCTCCTAGTGTTATGGCCCCTCAACTCTGGAACTCTCTTCCCCCAGTCTCTCTGGTTGCTCCTCTTTCTCTAACTTTAAATGTCAACTGAAAACTTTCCTTTTCTGTGTAATTGTTTTTACTGTATGTAAAGCGACCTTGGGTTTGTAAGGCTCTCTATAAATCAAATTTTTTTTTTTAAAAGAGCCGTCATCCGGCATGTGTTTTCTTGCCTTACATCTGCTGCTGCTTAGGTAATAAAAATAATAATAACTGGGAGGGATGCGTCGGTGAAGAAAAAGACAGTGCGAGCTGACAGAGTACAGTGGACTTGTGCAGACTAGAAAATCCAAAGTGTTACCCTTTTAAAGGGGTTTTTACAGGGTTAATTAAACAGGTTATTCACGGAAATCTACCTCTGAAAACCTGACATTTACATGGCATTTTAGAGACCAGGGATCTGTGAATAACCCGCAATTGAGGTGCATGGCAACACCCCTCACGGGCTATAGAAGAAACTTGTATACTGAACATGTGTGAACAGTTTGATAAAGGCCTGCATTTGTTAATTAGGGTAACACCAGAGTTTAGGTGTAATATTTAGTTAAAATGAATTTATTATTCATATTACCAGTGTGGTCTTCAGGAAAAAAAGCAACCAATGACTCCTCAGCAGTTTTTTATATTAGAGAACCTTAAGAGGCGCCCAGCTAATTGGGCGCGGTTGTGCCTTATCGAGAGGGGCGTGTAGTGAGTGCAGCTGTGGCACAAATTGAGCGGGACAGGCGGGAAACCCGGTCCCCAGGTAACCATATGGTAGCTCATTGTGTGAATGTACAACACGCATGTAGCACAAAGCTGAGTTTGTCTGCTTGGGTTGGGGTGAGAAGTGAGGGGCATGCAAGTGCTGAAAACATTAAAAGTGCAGGCATGTGCCATCTTCCAAGGACAAGTCACACTTGTATAAGTTTCTACATCTTCACACCAACTCCATTGGCTATGGTTGATGTGGCGATGTGGACTGCTCCACACACACACACACACACACACACAGAGGCCAATTTATATAACCAGACCACCTAACCTGCATGTCTGTGGACTGTGAGGAAACTGGAGGCACAAGGAGAACATGGAACGCATGCAGGAAGTATCTGGAATGTGAACCCCGTTGTCCTTGTTGTGAGTATAATTACATAGTCAAGTCTCATTTTTAAATAATTTATTTACACTTTTTGCACATTTATTAATTAACAAAATGTAAAAAAAACCTCCCCATCATTTAGAGGGGCATTACTCTTAAAAAAATAAGTTTAATGACTTGTTTCTGCACAATGGGCTCATCATCACCCCCCCGTGACTAAACACCTGCTCAACAAGGTCACTGGAAAACACACGGCCAGTATTGACAAGGCCACTCTGAACAACCAGCTGATTAATTTACGATCATCTCTAGTAAAAGTATAAAAAATATTGGGTAGTTATAAAAGATGTTAAATAAAACAAAAACTTTTTCAGAAATGCAATGACACATCAACTGTAGACTTTACTGTACATTTGGCGGGTGTGTAGCCTTTGACAGCATTTATCTGAGTTAGCTATATATATGTTGTGTTGATGGGAGATTTTAATTTTACAAACTGTCATCTTTACCAAGTGGTTTTTACTCATCTGCTGAAGTCAGTAGGTTTTATATTAGTCTGTTAATGGACCAACTCACTATCAAAATCACCGATTCTGCGAGGGTGATTTTTAAAAAATTGAAGTATTACCCCACTAAATGGCGTTATCTCTGTTCAGGACTAAATTGATTCGTTCCTGTCCTTACTAATATAACTGCAGTTTAAAAGGAACAGTCGGCGCTTCTGCCTGCCTCTTGGACCGAGTCCCAGTGAGACACATCTGGTAGCACCCTTTTTTGTCATTATCAGTAGATCATGATTGACGACAGGTCCTATATGTGACACTAAAAGTGTGCTATCAGGTATTGAAAAAATCAGAATTAGACTGATATATGCTAATAATTACAGACATATTTCAAATCTACCATTTCATTTCTAAATTACTACAGAAATCAGTCACCACATAGCTGTAGCAGTGCTACCATTAAGTGAACTGCATCTCCCAGAGGCCTAGCAGGAGCTGTTGGGGTAAAGAGGGAGAGGGTTTAAAAGGAGGACAGGGGTGAGAGGAAAAAAGTTTGTTTGGTCATTTTGTGCTTGTATTTATCTGTGGAACTGCCTGTCGTTTTCCTGCTTTACATCTTCATGTGCTGGATTGTATTGTTTGTTGGGTCTGGAATCATTTGTCTACCTGTTTACTGTTACTGAGGACGTTGTCGGGATTCATTGGCTTTCACGGAAGAAGGAGGGGCTCCTGAACCATTCATCTGTCAACCTTCCAGCATTACGGTGGGACTGTGTTTTCCATTTCCCTCCTTCATTCAAATCACTGGACATAACTTCACAGCTGATCATTTCATACATGGACTTTACTGCGTGTTTTTTCGTGTTTATCTTTAAATTTGTAATATCCCGAAGGGATCGGGGGTGGTATTATTGTTTTCATTTAGTTAATTTAATTTCTTATACTTTTTATCATTTAAGTTCCCAGTGCGTTTTCTTTGTCTCTTAGTGTGTGGGTCATTGAGGCTGGGGTTGCCCCTGTAATCCTCATATAAAATAAATAAATCACCGTCTTTCGGCGGGTGTGAATCTTACGACTTCTGACCGCTACAGATTTTATGGGGCGGGTAGGAGCCAGGGTTATTTCTGACACCTTCTAGTGCATTTCACTAACACCCTTTCAGAAGCATGTCTGTTGTAAGCCAGTGCAGACAACAAACTTGAACTTAGTGAACCGCTGGTTGATGTCGTCGCTGCCTAGGCGGCGTCATGTTGGTCAGAGCCCTCTCGAGAAGGAGTTGAGCCTGCTGGATCCCCTGTGTCTCCAGTCTGGAGCAGCCGAGATGGCGAGGACAGCTTCTGCAAGACCTGGCCTCGCCTAGACAGCTAGAGCGCGGGTTGATGACATTGCCGCGAGTTTTCTCAATCGTGATGAAACTGTCCATGACCTGATCGATACAGCCGCCCGAGTTTCGGAGGCGGTTGTGAGGAAGTGCAGCTCTGGGCATCCTTGAGTGTGTGCGGCGCCTGGAAGCCAATATGAGAGGAGATCAGGAGGCAGGGTGCAAGAGGGCTGGCGTGCCGTCCGCAGCCACTGGGGCAGTCCACTCCTGTGGAGTGAGGAGCATGGGGACAGTCGGCCTTGTCCGTTGGGTGCCGGATGGAGTTTCAAAGCTGGCCCCTCAGTGTGCACCACGGGCATTGTCAACTTTGTAGAGGGGTCGGCGTGTTCGTGAAGCTGCATCCTCTGAGTGGAGCCGAGCTGCGGGGATTCCTGAACCGGCACTCAGCGGGCTGGCACTCTTGGTGGTTTGCTGGCGGCACAAAGTACAACTCCTTGGAGTTTGGCTGTTTTCCCTGAGCAGCGTTCCTCTCTGGCGGTACAGGCTGTTGGGAAAGCTCGGACCTTTGTGCAAAACCATCCCCAGAGCCCCCGGGATTTTGTCTTTGAATTTCCCGTCGCGTTGTGTCTGAAGGCGATCTGACATGCGTGAGAAGATATTGGGCGTGTCCTTGATGCATGTGACCCTCGGGTGGCTGCTACTCTGAGGGTCGTGAATGGTCGATGAGTTGGTGAAGGTGGGGTCGAATGGAAGGATTGGGCGGCGATGAGTGGGTCTGAAAGGTCCCACGTCTCGAGATGTCCCTGTCAAACCACGAAAGTCCCAGTGGACCCCCGGGGCCCGATCTTACCTTGGTGCAAGCATCTTGCCCCTCTTAGTGGTGCCCATACAAGCGCGGTGTCACTGGAGGCAGTCGTAGATACAGGGAGCATTTATACCCTTATGAAATACAGCTTGGGGAAAAGCTTAAAGTGCCTCATGAGCAGTTAGGGAAAGTGAAAAAGTAAAATTCTTTCTTTGGATGGAAGGGCTTTTGCGGGGCAAGGGCAGGGGTTCCCAGGGTTCTGCTTACATGAGAACACACGGGGGAGACAGAAGTTTAAATCCTGGAAGATGACCATCTGTCAATGCCCTTGTTCTGGGAATGGACTCTCTTTGGGTGGTCTTACCATCCATCTGTCGGCTGGAGTATTAGGTTGCGGGGTGGAATCCATCGGTTTGGGACGAAGGCTCAAAGTAATCTGGTTTAGCCTAACTTGTGTTATTACCTCGGCATTTGGCGGACGAGCCAGCCCAGTAGAAAGGCTATTCTTGAATAGCGGCTGTTCACCCGCTGCTTAGGAGTGGCACTCTGTGGAGGACAAATTGGTCGGACTGAGGTGGTGTGTCACCACATTCCACATCCCCCCTTTCCCCTGTTGGACGAAGCTTACAGAATGTAACCTCTGAAAAGAGGAATAATCAAGGAGTGGGTCGACCAGATGTTGGCGGATGGGGTCATTGAGCCTTCCACCCCCTTAGGCCTAGCCCTCTGCGGTGTTTTCTTTCCCAGAAGGCGCGGGACCTCCCCTGATTCTGTGTTGACTATTGGGAGCTGAACAAGAAGACCTTAGATGGGGCTTACCCCATGCCCCTCATTCATTGACATCTTGGAGTCTTTGCATGGGACAGTGGTTTTCAGCTCCCTTGATCTGAAGTCCGGGTATTGGCAGGTGAGGATGGGGAAGAGTAGTATGGAAGACTGCCGCTCATCACCCCGGAGGTTATTCCAGTTGGGTGATGCCCTTTGGACTTAAAACGCTGGGGAGTCATTCCAAACGGCTTATGGAGCAGGTCCTCCGGGGACTCATTGGAAAGACCTGTTTGTGTATATTAAACATCATAGTATTCTCCCATCTGTCTCACAACATCTGAAGGCCCTTTGGGATCACATCTTCCAGCAACTGCAAAAGGCTCATCTGACACTCAACACCCTGAAGTGTAGATTTCTACAGGACCATCTAAATACCCGGACATTTGGTGTAAGGCAGAGGTCGGGAGACAAAATTAAGTCCATCTGGTACCCAGCACCCAGGGTAAAAAGTCTCGCGCTTCCTGGGGATGGCTGGGTGGTTCCTAAATTTTGCATGGGTTTGCCCACATCGCTGCCCCTTTGTTCCCCGCTGCTGAGGAAGGGATCCCCTGGGAGTGGTCACCAACGTGCCCGGACTCCTTTGAAAGACTTAAACAGGCATTGATATACGCCTCAGTCCTTGCACGCCTGATCCCAAATTAACCTTTCAGGTCCACACAGACGCAAAGGGACCTCGGACTCAGCGTTCTTGCTCAAATTAATCAAGGGGAAGAAGTGGTGGCCTATGCTTCCACGGTCACTGAAGGGCCCAGTATAATTATTCCACCACGAGAATGATACTTTCCCGCTGCCCTGTGGGCGTGAAAAGTGGCGTCACTTCCTGGAGGGACATCCTTTGAAGTCTACACGACCATAGGGCTCTGCCTGGGCATTCAATTGCCCAAGACCGTCCCGGAGGCTAACAAAGGTGGGTTTTTCTCCTCCAACAGTTCACGTTCAGGGTGTGCCTATCGGAAGGGTTTGTGCTAATGTGGTGCCCGATGCCTTATCCGGGGGCACGAGCCCACATCGATGGTATGTGCGGTTATGGTCTCTAACCTTTGGGCCTGATCTTCCCCTGAACATGCAGGAATTTTCACTCTCAAGCAGCCAGTCCTTTTGTCAGGGGGTTTAGAAGGGGCTCAGGAGGTCTGACCGCTCATTATAGGGAACTTCAAGGGGCATTCCCAGCTGCGTTCCTACAAAAGACCGGGTTACCATTATCAGTTGGTAGTGCCGAGACATAGTCCCAAGTTCCTACAGTATTACCATGACAGCCGATGGTGGTCACCTTGGGCTTTTTTAAAATCTTGGAGGTGGCATGGTGGCCGGCGATCTAAAACATCTGGTCCCATGTCCCGACTTGTACCACCTGTCAGCAATACAAAACCCCACCTGGTCCTCCCCCAGGACAGCTCCAGCCAGTAACCATCACTACCCCGGGGGAGAGCCTAGGCGTGGACCTAATGCACCATTACCCACTAGTAGGACCCGGGAAAACCTACGATGGTGGTTGTGGACTATTTTACCCGATGGGTGGAGCTATCCCTATGACTAATGCCACAGCCAAGAAGATATGTTCCACCCTGAAGGATGAGACCTTTACCCGATGGGGATGCGAAGAACATCATCTCAGACCCGGGCCCCCAGTTTACCAGCTCAGAGGCTGAATTTTTGGAAGCAATGGGGTGGGTTTACCGAAGACAACAGCGTACCATCCCCAATCTAATCACTGGCGGGTGAACCAGACCCTGAAGACAATGATTGCATCCTTCGTGGGAGACCATCATCCCGGATTGGACAAAGTGGCTGTCTGAGCTGTGGTTCCATTTTACGCGGTTCACGAATTACGGTGAGACCCTGCATTGTTAAGCTTTAGGCAGACAGCTAAACAGTCCACTAGAGAGGATAATTAATCATAAACCACCCAATCCAGACACCTCAATACATGATCATTTGCAAACATTACAACTTATCACACACGGGTAGGAGAGGATGGTGAGGTCCCAGTCCAGACAATCTCAATTGTCAGGAGACATAGGCCTGTGCAGTTCTCAGTTGGGAAGAGAGTCTGGATCAAGACTCATCCCCTCTCCAAAGCCTCCCATAAATTCACAGCTAAACTGGCTCCGAAATGGTTGGGCCCCACAACTATAGTCCAAAGAAAGGACCAGTGACCTATGCGGTGGAGTGGGGATTGCGGGCGAAGAGTAGACACTGTGAACATCGTAACCTCAAGCCTTGGGTTTGGCGTACAGCCTGAGGGAGGGGTTGTAGCAGTGCTACCATTAAGTAGAACTGCATCTTCCAGCAGGCCTACGGGGCTGTTGGGGGCAAAAGTGGCCAGAGGGTTCAAAGGAGGGCAGGGGTCGAAGAGGAAAAAAAGTTTGTTTTGGTCGTTTGTGCTTGTATTTATCTGTGGAACTGCCTGTCGTTTTCCTGCTTTACATCTTAATGTCCTGGATTGTGTTGTTTGTTGGGGTCTGGAATCATTTGTCTACCTGTTTACTGTTACTGAGGGCGTTGTCTGGATTCATTGGCTTTCACGGAAAAAGGGCGCTCCTGAACCATTCATGGTCATTATACTTCAGCAATTACCGGTAGGACTGTGTTTTTCCCCCCTTCATACAAATCACTGGACATAACTTCACCGCTGATCATTTCATACATGGACTTTTACTGCGTGTTTGGTTTTCTGTTAATTGTAATATGCCAAGGGATCAGGGGTGGTATTATTGTTTTTATTTAGTTAATTTAATTTCATTATACTTTTTTTTTTGTTCAAGTTCCCAGTGCATTTCTTTGTCTCTGTAGGGGGTGTGTGTGTGGTGCAAGGCTGGGGTTGTCCCTGGTAATCCTCATATAAAATAAATAAATCACCATCTTCCACGATTGTGAATCTTTTGCGCTTCTGGCCGCACATAGCTAACTTGGTCTCACCTCAGACATCACAAGTTACCTGAGCAATTCCAGCCTGGCATCCTAAGTGGTCTGAGTACAGACTTGGCACTAAGCCATTTTGTAAAATGTAGGGTTTAAAACATTCAGATGAAGGAGATGCTTCAAAAAATTAAGCTTAATTTTACAGTAAGCATACAAGTGTCACTTTATCAAGACTATTATTATAATACCAGTAACAACGATAATGTGCAGTGAATACACTTGATTTGAGCATTTATAATTTTCATACTCTTATTCTGTATGTTTAGCATTCATTCGTTTTAGAGGTTGATTTGCTTGGTTGCTTCCTGAGCAGCTCTTGTTTTCTCCCAAACCTTTCTTCTTTCGTCTGCATCTTTTGTGTTTTAAAACTGATTAAGTCAAAACGTTTGTGTTGTAATTACTTATACGTTTTCCTTAATTTTTCACTTCTTCAATTTGCCTCAAGAAGGATTTAAGATATGAAGAGGTAGGGGGAAATGACAGCAAAGGTGTTAAGGAATGAGAACGCCCTTCTGCGTGCTGCCAAGAGTTGATTCCACAATAAAATAAAATAAAAATAGGAATAACCATGGAGGTCAATCATCACCCGAAAGTGGATAGTAGCGTCAATAGTATATGTGTACTAAATTTCAGTTCAATTTGGTCAAACAGTTTTGCGAGCTACAGATGATTTAAAATCCTGGACAGACAAACAGTAGCATATTATATATAAAGACTAGGTGTTGTGCCATGTTGGTATGAATGTAGTGAGAAGTCAAGCAAAAAATTTCATCTTTTATTGGCTAACTACAAACATTACAATATACAAGCTTTAGAGGCACCTCAGGCCTCTTTCTTCAGGCGAGATGTAATACAGAAACTGGAGTTCCCTGTGTTTAAATACACCAGAACAAAATAACAACATTGGAAACCTTTAAGTGAGACATCTTAAATGTAAAAAAGAATAGACCTCTACAGGCTAAGATTAATTTAACAAGAGGGGAACAATGTCTGGTCAAGATCTTTGGATAAGATAACTGTCCAAGAAAGTCTTTTGAAGTTTCTGATGAGTTTTCAAAAATGTGGGTCTGTAGTCAGTTGTTTGTGTCATTCTGAGAGATGCAAGCAATCCTCATCTCTAGCCATAAAACTCTTGTATCCCATTCAAGCCATGTTGTAATGTGTTAAATTGTAGCATGAGTTGCACTTCTCTAGAGGGATAAAGGGGTCATTTTCCTGCAGATAATCTACTGTAGTCCATCTAATTCTCTGTATGAAATGTCCGACACTGCACTCTGTGTGGGAGAAACTGGACAAACCTCGGATAAGGTGAATTTACACGGCACCCATCAAGCATGGCAACACAGATATTCCTGTAGCGCCCCTTCAGCAACCATGGTCACTATGAGAGGGTTTTAAAGTCCAGTGCTTGTGGGGAACTTGAACACAGGAAGAAAAGAACAGAATGGGAAGTGAAACTCAGCTAAAATGTAATACATTTAATGGTTGAACAGAGACATTGGTCTTTTGGCCAGATATGAAAACGACTCGGACAACCTGTCTGCAGACCAAGATTGTACTGAAAAACTCATCAAGAAAATTCAAGACCTTTTTGGACAGTTATCTTATCCAAAAGATCTTGGCCAGACATTGTTTTCTCTTTTGTTAAATTAATCTTAGCCGAAGATGTCTATTATTTTTTACATTTAAGATGTCTCACTTAAAGATTTTCAATGTTGTTATTTTTCCTAGTGTGCATATAAAAACAGGGAACTCAATTCTATTACATGTTGCCTGATTAAGTGGCCTGAGTTGCGTCTAAAGCTTGCATGTAAACTTTTAGTTAACCAATAAAAAGGGGTCATTTTGTGACTTCCCTCAACACTATTATTGTAAAAAACAGATATACACTGTGACAGCAGCCCGTCCCATTACCCCGCGGGGTGCCAAACGGAATGGAAGGTCCGGGGAAGAGCATTGGTAGGCAGTACCTCCCGTGGGGTATGATGGGAATTGGGTTTAGTACGATCCTGTGGGTTCCGTGGGAGCCACCAGGGTAGCTAAACCTTTTGCTGGACTTGACCACACCTAGAAGTGATTCCAGGTAACCCTCATGAGGAGCCAGAGTCGGAGGAAGTGGACATATCTTGCCAGGAGAGGGAAAAGAGGTGGAGCGAGGGGAAGGGGAAAAAGGGCGAAAGGAAAGAAAGGGTGTTTGTCTTGTATGTATTTGGAAACTGTGATACTGTGGCGAATGAGACAAAAGCATAATAAAAATGTCTTGTGTGCTGAACCTTGGCTTCTTTTCTGGTTGTGTCCCGGTTTTGGGGAGCTGTATGGCCCTTGGTGTCCATAACACCCAAAAACATTACAAAAATATGCTAGGTGTAAACTTTGGATATATCTTAAGTTGGTGAACCTCGTATAACTTAGTTGAAAAAATGACAACAGAATAACATACAGCACTGAGTTGATCATCTGCTCAGACCCCGAGTCCACAGACTGATGTCTTCCCGTGGTGGCGTCCTGTTTAAGTTGCCGCTATAGGAAGTGGCTGGTCCAAAGTGTCAGAAGTAACGTCAGGGCTCCGGTGACATCTATCTTCTGATCTGAGGGGGAAAGAAAAGGAAAGGCAATAGATGACAGTGCCAACCCTTGACTCAGAGTGGAATTACCAGTTGATAAACCTTGAAGTTGCCTCCCATTGTTCACATCTTACACCGCCTCCGTATTGAACATGAACAAGACATGACAAGAGTATCAGCATTAGCATTAGCATGTACAGTTAAGCAAAAAAAATTTGTACAGCTTATACAACAAATAACTTCATGAGAAAAAAAACACCATAAAATGTAAAAAACAAACAAAGACATAGAAAAAGGAGATGTAATAGATTGAGAATTCAACACCCATCTGAGGAAAAAATAAACATCTTTCTCCCCGATGCTAATTGTAACATTTTTCAATTACAGTTTTTTTGATTGCTTAAACACTAAAATCAAAAGTATTCCACAAGAAAACTTTACACTCTGCAGGGAAGGCACATTCCAGTATCTAAAGCCAGCAGTAGCCACACGGCTTCAGCATGTCTTTGTGAGTGAACTCCATGGGATTCAATTTGACACGAGATGTTCAGAACTTCACAAAATGTATTGAAGTCAAAGGAGAAGGAGAAACCAAAATACAGTAAATTTTACTGGACTATAATGGTGTGATGGTCTTTGAAGTGTCCCTGAGGGCTTGGGAAGTGTCTGCCGACTATACTGGAAGCGATTACTTGACCAATAATTTGAAATGAGCTGTGAGGCATCAGTGCTAACAAATAAAACAACTTGACCACAAACTAGTAATAGTAAATAATAACAATAATAATAATAATAATAATAATAATAATAATAATAATAATATGTCGAGGATGCCAGGGGTGATGACCCAGCCAGGACGCCTTTAAGGACAGGAAGTGGGCGTCCATCTGGGATCATGTGGGAGCTCTTTCTGGTTGCTCTGGGGCACGGTTCAGGGCATGGAAGCCCACCCTGTATCAATCAATCAATCAACATTTATTTATATAGCACATATTCATACAAAAAAAATGTAGCTCAAAGTGCTTTACAAAATGAATAGAGAAATAGAAGACACAATAAAAAGATTGTAGGGGCCCGTGGTCACAGCCAGGAGGCACCCCATACCTTGGGACATGTGACCTCTGCATTTAAGATATAAGAGGAATGCCTTGAAGAGCTGCGGAGAACAGCCGGTATTCCTAGCAGCTGGGGCGTAGCCAACAAAGGAGTGTCGGGAATCACCTGGGCTCATCCTGGAGGATATAAAGGGGCTGCTCTTCATTCAGGGCTGGAGTCGGTGGAAGAAGGACGAGGCACGAGAAGAGAGAGAGAGAGAGAGAGAGAGAGAGAGAGTGTGTGTGTGTGTGTGAGTGAGTGTGTGTGTGTGTGTGTGCAGGCGACCCGAAGAAAGGCATTGTGAGGCCAGGATTGTGTGTGTTTGGGGTTTGTGCACTTTATTCTGTGTATGTGACACCTAACTTTGTATATAGTTGTAAATAATAAGCGTGTGGTGGTGACAAACAACATGTCCCCTGTCTGTGTCAGGTCAGCTCCACAATAATAATAATAAATAAGAAACAAATGCAAGTGCAATTCTCTTCGTAGCATGACAGTGAGTTTAAACAAACCTTGATAGAGTCCTCCACCTCCTAGAGTCACAAACACATAAAGCTTGCAAGCAGGGGGTGGATCCAGTTGTCATTGTCCACGTTGGAACAAATGACATACATAAGGTAATCTGTCAGTTCTAGATCCAAATTCAAGAGTTAGGGTACCAAGCTGAGGAGCAGAACGACAAGGTAGTCTTCTCGAAGTTCTGCCTGTGCCACGCGCCAGTCCAGGTAAGATTGAGGAGATTAGAAGGCTTAACGCTTGGCTCAAATCTTGGTGCAGGGTAGGAGGTTTTCAGGTTTATGGGGCATTGGGACTCCTTTTGGAACAGATGGGACCTGTTCACCGTGGCGGGTTACATCTGAACAGAGAGGGCACCAATGTATTGGGGAGGCGTGTGTAGGCTAGTCGAGGATTGGAGGAGCAGGGAGTTTAGGACAGGCCAGATTTAGATCTATACATGGAAGAACAAACAATGGTGTAGAAATAAAATGCATAGTAATGTAAATTTTAAGCAAACACGTAAAGGTAGAAGGATTAACACATTAAAATAGCTTGTCTTAATGCTAGAAGTATCAAAATAAGGTAAGTGAGTTGGAGTTGTATGTAGCAGAGCATATATGATATTATAGCAATACTTGGAAACCTGGCTAAATAACAAAAGATGGGGATGACTGTAACATAGAGGGATACACATTATTAGTAAGGATAGACAGAACAGAAAAGGAGGTGGGGTTGCTGTTTATGCCAAACAGGGTTTAAATGTAAGTCCTCTTCAGTTGGATGATGAGCCCCATCTTAGTGAGGACATGTAGCTTCGCCTGGAAAATATTAGGAAAAGGTCTTATTTTAGGAGTGTGTTATAGACCACAATTCAGACAGTAATTTCAAAACACATCTTTATAGTAATATCAAAAAGGCAAGTTTACAGGGAGATATTATAGTCATGGGGGACTTTAATTATCCAAATATTAACTGGGATAACCTTACAGATGGAGGAGTTTTTAGAAGTAATCAGCGACTGTTAACACAGCATGTTAAAGAGCCAACACGGGGTGAAGCCTATCTGGATTTAGTATTCTGTAATAATCAGGATAGAATTGAGGGTGTAGAGGTGATTGGACCACTAGGGTCACGTGATCAGAATGTAATACAATTCTCAGTATTTTGTAAGAGTACAGATGCAAAGACTAAAATTGTTAAGTTGAACTTTAGTAGGGCTAATTTTGAGCAGATGCATAAAGTCTAAGTAGGATAGACTGGGATAAGCTTTAAATGTGGAGACAGATACAGGACAGATACATACCTAAATTTGGAATTAATAGGAAACTAAAAAACTCCACGATGGATTAATAAAGATTTAAAAAAGAAGTTGCAAAGGAAAAAACTGTTGTATAAGGCATATAAGACTAATGACTGCAAAGTGAATCGTAGCGATGAGAACATGAGGGCAACCATTAAGAAGGATATCAGAGAGGCTATAAGACAGTTGGAGAGGAATATAGCAGATAAGGCGAAGAAGACCCCAAGAGATTCTTTCAGTATTTTAGTAGTAAAAGAACATTTTAGTAGGAGGTCAAGTTCATCAGGAATAGTAAAGGGGAATTAAAAGATTCAGACAGTGAAATAGCAGATGCCCTAAACTTACATTTTTCTGAGGTGTTTACAAGTGAGCAAGTGGATAACCTGCCAGAGGTAAACGCAACTACTAAGGAGGTACTGAGGGATTTGGAAATTGTAGAGGGAGAAGTGCTGCTCAGATTAAATAAGATGAAATCAAATAAATCACCAGGCCCAGATAATATTTATCCTGTGTTCTTAAGGAGGCTAGTGAGTTCAGATATAAACCCTTGACACATATTTTTAGGAAGTCACTGTGCACTGGAGATTCTGAAGAACTGGAAAATGGCAAATATCATCCCATTATATAAAAGGTGACAGGGCAGATCCAAGCAACTATAGGCCAGTAAGAACATGCATCACAGGAAAATTTAAAGGGAAAAATTATTG